>NW_015114846.1:0-63960 GCF_001443285.1 Poecilia latipinna
CAACGTTGATTCAATGTTTCTGGCTGACATTGATTCAATGTTGTTTCAATCATTCTGTGCTATCTGGGTACTGTACTGTTTCAGTTTCCTTTAATCATTTTAGTGTAAAATAAAAAAAACTGTTTTGACTATTTTGGCAGATATGGATTAATTATAGACACATTCATTTAAATAGACAGCAGACTTCCTGTCGCTCACAGAAACACTAAGTCCTGTGAATGCACTGAATCTTCAGGATGTTTTCCAGAAACAGGCAGGAAGATGAAAGTTTGTTTGACAAGAAATGAGCAGTTTGTCCATCTTATGAACGCTCATTAACATAACTCACCATAACTCTGCTGCAGATCCCGAGGTCACATAAGCACATGGATCTGGGGAGGAAGACATCTGTAAACGTCTTCATCCCTCCGTCTGAAACAACCCTGACCGGCACCCTGCTGAGGAACCTGTACATCCACAAAGGGACTCCTGAACTTTTCCACTGCACAGCTTTGCAGGATTTCTCCTTTTCAGCCAACATTCCTTCATTTACAACCGTGTCACCATAAACTTCTCCGCTGCCTTCATCTTTAGCCACATATTATCTGTGGTTCAGCTAATTCCAGTTAGCTCCTTGAAGCTGAGCTCCTATTTAAAGCCTGACTGCCACGCAGCTCATCAGGGACTCAGGTGGCACCTTTACTTTTATACAGTGACTCATTCTCACAGTCAATCAAGGTTTCCAGCTTGTTGCATCTGTATCTTAATCATCTCTGCACTCAGACTTGTTCCAAGTGTTGTGGGGATTTAATTAAAGGCATAGTGGAACTAAAGCATTTTCCCTTCTCAAGCGCCTTGTTAAATAAACAGAACAATGCGCCGCAGATATTAGGGGAAGAGTGCTACCAGATCCTCTTGGGCAATTAAAGACTCTCAGTTCCATTTTACCGCCATGTTAGCAGATCATCACAACATCTGGAGGCGAAATGTGGCAGGTGGAAGAAGAAATCTTACCTTTCCCTGGAGACGGAGGAGGCAGGAGGAGAGGCTGCCAGCACCTCAGACGTCAGCTGCTCCCAACTCTGTTAAAACAAACACTCAGCGTCTTACATTCTGCTGTTTCAATTAAACATTTTACTTTTAACAACATTTACACATTTATTGATGCAAGTATGGAATAAATCTTAGGGAGAGGTTACAATTGTGCTTTTCTTACCTATTTTTATGAATTATAGATGTTGACAAAATTGTTAGTGCCCCTTAATGATGAACCAAAAAACATCATTTTTGCAGGGACGGTTGGTTTAGTTTTGTTTTTAAAATGATTTGGTTGGACCACAATTCAAAAGCAATATTTGGTTATTACTTCTAACATTATTACTGTAGTGGGCTTTTCATTAACACTTGTTCAGTTTTACAAACAGCACAGTGTGTGAATGGTGTTAACCTTCTGCTAAACCTTGGAGGTTTTTTACATGATGAACTTTAAGGGAGCGCAGCTCGTTCTAATGTCATACAAGACGATTTATCATCAAACAAAAGATGATCTTCTTTTTCTCCTTTTTTGTTTTTGAATGTCTCAGACCCCAACAAAGCAGAAACATCATTCTGAGGTGGTGTGAGCAGGTTGTCTCTGTATCGGTTGGTTTTAAGGTGATCTTTAACAAACTGACTGAATAAACACCATCAGGAAGCATCAGAGCCGCCTTGAGTTGTCTTCAGATTTATAGCGAGAGCGTTTTCTTCCAGGTTACTCAACTGTGTACGTTTCCAGAATAATCTGTCAACCGGCAAAAGGTGGAAGCCTTTAGCGTTGACCTTGCGGTGTGCAGCAGGACACGGTGTAACAACTCAAACATGGCCGACATGTCGGTGAGAGGGCCAGCCTTGAAAGCAGACACACTTATCCTTTTTGCACCGATGTAAACAGTACAAACATGGATTTGTTTTTCAGCCTTTGTCAGAGATCAAATATTCTCAGGAAAATAAAGAACACATGCGCTCCCAGCTGCAGAGACACACAGCATATCAAAGCGCCTGCTGCCCAGCGTGAATGATGGTTCTCCATGAGCGTCTTCAGATGAGCCGGGTTGGAGACTTCTGCAGGCTGATTTAGTGCCTCAATCTCGCACAAGAGGGGTCACTTTTCTCTCCACGCTTTGACTTATGAGGGCACGGCTGCTATTTTCATTTCCATTTCAGTTTGAGGAACGATGGGAAAAGTTCTGGTCCATCTGTAAGCGCTGTCGTCACACAAGGACACAGGTACTTTATTAATACCTTGTAGTAATGTCCTTTTGATAAGTTTTCTGACATTTTCTATGATTTTGACATATTAGCATATTAATACAAATCCAGGAGGACATTTTGAGCTGGGAGGCATTTTCCTTTAAGAGAAACACGATGAGTCAGTTGAGTTGGATTCATACTGTATCCGTCGTAACTCAAATAACCAAATTTGTCAAATAGCACTTTTCAAAGCATCTCAGTAAAATAGAGCACATTTCATTTTGGGGATTTAATTTAAAAAGGGAGACTGATATTATATAGATTAATTCCACATATTAGGATTTCATGGTTATCTTGATTCTGGCTCACAATCTTCAGTCTGCAGCCAAAACAATTCAAAGGCAAAGATATGATTATTAAACTGATTGAACATGCCAATTTTTTGCTGTTTTTTTCTCTCTCTGATTGCAGCAATTTTTGTTTGCACCGTTTTTCTGAATTTTAATTTCTTTCATAAAGGACAGTGCATATTAATTAAGATGAATACATTAAAACTAATATGGCAGCTTTAGCCAGTAGGGCTAAATCTCATCTGTAGTCCTCTGACAGACTGATGACTGCATTTGACCTGTTGTGTTTGCAACCCTCATATGTTTGCAACACGTTTCGCCGTTTGCTGCACATTTGCAGCTTTCAGCCACACGGATCTTAAATCCTTTGCAAACCTTTCAGAATCTCCTCTGAAGGCCTCAGAATCATCTCACCGTGATTTTTCCTCTCATGTCAGTCAGGAGCCCCAAACTAAATGTCTGCATTTTTTTGTATTAATAAATTAATATCTTTCCAAATACATAAAAGAAAAACATATCAGCCATCGTCAGATGTCCTCATTTTTTCACACCTGTTGATCAGTCTCCTTTTATGGAGTTGAATGAGTAAAATATATTAAAATTTCTGTTATTTAGACAAACCTGGATGTAAAATAAAAAATAAGTAGATTTTCAGAGGTTTACATTTTTTTTATATATATAAAAAATATATCCAAAATTCCAATCTGTTGCTCACTTTCCCAGCCGACACAGAAAGATTCAGCGATGAAATAAAAAGGTCAGTTGATGATAGAAAATCAAGATTATGAAGAGCAGAGAAGTTATTTCTGACCAGCAGAGGAGAAAAGCTGCCAACCTCAGAGCGGACGGACAGCAGAACAAAGCAAAGAGGGACACAGGCAGCAGAAACAAGACAGTTTGTTCCTCCCATTTGCAAATTGAATTAATCAGGGCGCCACTGACGTACTGTGTAACAAGACAAACATAATTAGATTACATCATTACTCCTCATCATTATACGCTTGCTTCCTTCTCTCTCCCTGGGGAACCATGAACAGCCAACTGGATCGGCAGCTCTGCACCGCGGCCACAGCGAAAGCAAGATGGCTGTCATCATTTATTTAACACAACGATTGAACATGTGACTGAGTCAAGAGAAAGATGTAGTCTCTGATCACACAGAGAGCTTGTAACCGTCCTAAAGCTACAAATAGTGCAGTGTGGCCTGAGACGTAATCCCTCTCCCCTGTGAGCTATATTTACCATGTGTGGTCATTTCTGTGCGGCTTGATGTTTGCCTCAGCAGCAGCCATGATGATGTCCAGTTATCTTCAGCTGCATGCATGGCATTCTGGGATATGCAAGAAGAGAATTTCTCACAGCGTTGAGGAAGTTCACATCAAGCTTAAACATAATTCCTCAAGACCTGACCTTGGCATTCCTGCTAAAGTCTCATCATTGTCTGAGCAGAGACAGAATAAGAATCATACAAAAACAAACATTTACACTCAGAGGATTATTACAGGGCCCCATACTTTGGGTAAAATATGTGGCTTTGCAATCAGGACTCCAGAAAAATAAATAACCTTGTTTTCATATGAAGGTAGAGAAAGGGACGAGGTGTTGAAAAGCTGCTCTGGTGCTGCATGCTGTAATGGCCGATCATCTTTCTAATGGGAGGGAGCGCAGCCCTGCAGCTGTGGCGCTCAGAGCCTCCACAGCTGTGGCGGAGGGAGGAGGTGTCAGCCATGCTTGGCACTCATCGCCGAGTCAGCTGGGAATGGCTGGCTTCCCTTCACACGAGCCTCAGAACATATGATGCACTGCTAGAGAGGAATGCACTGCGGCGCAGGAAACCGTTTTAAAATCATCTGACTTGTTTTAAATCAGGAAAATAGATTTGCAGCAAAAAACGCAAAATCCAATCTTTTCGATGGGATTTTTATAAGTTAAAGAAATTGATATCAATGCCGCAATTCAAGAGTCTTCTTGAGAGTTCTTGCAGTCTGTGGATAAATAATTCCACCCTTCGTTTAACTGCCTGTACGTTATGTGAAGAACATGCTGCAGGAAGCGTTGCCATCCATTCCATACTCAATCTTCTTTTGCACAAATTGATAAATGGAGACATAAGCATGCTTAATCTGTGTTCCACTCGCAGTCTGGGTAGGGGGACAGTGAAATTGAAACGACAGGACGTGGAACGAAGCACGTCCGGGGGAAATGGAGGCATCACTCCTTCGTTTATAGAACTGACAGGATATTGATCGCTCTCCCTCCAGGCCTTGAGATTGGGAGGAAACTTTCACCCGTCTGCGCGGCCTATCTGTGGGCTGAGGCTGCTGAGCCGCCACGGCCTGCAGGGGAATCTAAACGGCTGCCGTCTGTAAAAACTGCTCTCCGTATTCCTTCCCCATCTCTTCCTCTTTTCATTCATAAAATCTCTGCAGCGAGCAGCATGTCGGTTCAGATCTCAAATACTTCTCAGTCTTTCCATCACATTTTTTCTCAAATCCTCTCCATCATAATTACGGTCTGAATTTTATTCTGCTGAAAGAGAGAAAAGCTCAGATTCAAAAGTCTCGACAGCTTGATGTTTGAGATCAAACTCTTCCTCGCTCTGCATATGCACAGACCGACAGTCTGCTGCAGCTGTGCTTTTCACTGCATTGAACACCATAAGAAAAGGCAAGAGAGGAATTATGAAATCAATGCAGCAAAGCAGCCAAGATCTACATTTCCTTTTAATTTAACCATCAGTGCTGTGAATAAGTTTTTGCTCCCTGCAGATTTCTTGTGTTTTTGTTTTGTGTCACACTTCCATGTTTTACATAATCAAGCTAATTTTAAAATCAGGCATAATGTGGTTTAAAACAAAAAGCAGTTTTCAAATGATAATTTACTAATTAAGGGAAATTAGCATGAGTGGTTTGGATAGCTAAATGAAAAAATAATTGCCTCCGATGATTAATAAAGAATCATTGATTAACCACATTTGCATAATAGCTTAGCTCAGTTTGATTAGCCACACAAGTAGGCTAACGTACATGAAAAGGCAAAAAATCCCCCCCCATCCCCACTATCTACACTATCTATAGAGATGGAAACAGGTATGATATTTATCACTCAGAACATGGTTGCATAGTTATTTTTAAGGGTTTTGGACTCCAGAGAACGCAGTGAGAACCGTTATCCAGTAATCATGGAGCAGTGAGGAAACACTCCAGAGCGGCTGACCAATCAAAACTACAGAAAGAGGCCATCGCTGATTCATCCAGGAGAAGAGCCAAGGCTCCGTTCACACGGCAGGAAAAGTTCCTCACAGCGGTGTGAACGGTCTGATTCAGATCAGATCTGTTCTGCTTCCACATGCAAAACTAAATCATAACCAAGTTCTCCGAATGTCTGCAGTCTGAACGGTCATGTCGCATTTTATCCGACTTTTACATCATTGACTGAAGACGTGCATCATGACATCTCTCAGTCAGGGTCAGAGGTCATAATTCAACAATGGACTGAGACTGGATGGAAATCGGATCCAATGGGAGAGTTGTGACTCCCCAACCACTGATAATCAACCAACCATTTATCAGTGGTTTGGACAGATTCTTTTTCTCATATCAGCCAAAGAAAACTGCAGCTTTTTTTGTCTGATATGAAAATTTGGTAAATGATTTTAAACATTTTACGAGCGACCAAAGAAAAAATGATGGCCTAAAACTTTCTCACTTCCCTGTTCAAGCAGCATGGATGCTTTAGCAAACACATAACTGGAAAAATGTAATGAAGTTATTTTCCTGTTCACTTTTGACTCCATCTGATATTAAAATTTAAATGAGGAAACATGCAGCTTTTTGTTCCAACTTTGGTCCAGCAAACTATAAAACTTCAAAGCAGAATCTGCATGAAGGAGCTGCAGGTAGTTATTGGAGTGAATTGCTGTGTAATTCGAGGCCGTAGGAGCCTTGCCTGAGCTCTTATAGCAGCGTTATGGGAGTCGAAGTTAAACTGGGAGGCCGTGGGGGGGCGACCAGCCAGTGGCAGGGAGCCAACCGCGTGGCATTGCTGACTGCAGAGATGCATGCCTAGAGGTTTGCGCAGAAGTTAAATTTTAATTCAGGGAATATTTTAAATGTCTGAATAAAGCAAATACAGCTGTCGACAGAATTACAGTAAATTAACCAACAGGCAAAGAAATTAAATCCTTGCTTTAAGTAAGAACCTTGGCGTTTAAGTTCCAGTGTCCTCCAGCTTTTGGATGAATCTCTGCTTAAATGAAAGGTTAATCTCCATGGCAATAGGGGAGGCTAAGTGTCCCCAGAAATAGAGTTAAATGGGACATAATCACAACACTAATGAAGATCTCATAAATTAGACAGAAACATTACAGAATACACATTCCATTGATTTCAATAAAGTATCAGAACGTGACTCGGATCAGAACCAAAAACAAATGTCTCTGCATGTGAGCCGGCTCCGTCGCAGGCTTCCCATAAACACACGTGATGGAAAGTGACCCTGAGGTCAGCAGTGTGTTGATGAGGAAGAGTTATGCCCACTCTGCTCCACCCAATGAAACTCACTGTCAGCTCACACACCATCACTCATCTGCTGTTAAACGTTAAACATCATGGGAGAGCAAATCACCACAGCGGCCACGCTACTTCACCATCAAAGCAACCACCGTAAACTGGATCATAAACTTCCTCGCATCAATCTCCAGTCACTCCAAAATGAACATAAAATCGGTAAAGAGGGTTGTTTTCCTCTGCATATGGGGAATGTGTGAGCATTGAAGGCATTTTATTGATGTAGCCATTCATATTTGTATATTTAATACAAAAATATGAAAATTTATGATTAATTCTTTAACTGGAAAGCAACTGATCACAACTATTTCACAGCTCTATTTATGACATGCAGTGGAGGGCACTGCTAACTGTAAAGTTAGCCTTGCTAATCCTAAAGCACTAAATATAACATTAGTTCTGCTAAAGCAAAGTAATAATACCAACACAGTACTTTTTGGAAGCTAATGCTAAAGCGCTAATTTCAGCCATGTTCACACCTACCATGCTGCAATGACATGTGACATATGACCCTCGACTGGCCCAAATTTATGACCTCCATTCAACAAGGCTGTTTTTCAGGAAGTGGTTCTTTAAAACAGACCTTTCATTTCACTCTTGGTTTCAGTTTTATACTTGTTGAGTTTGTCCAACTCTGTTGGTGATTTTGCCTCACTGACCACAGAAAGGCTTCATCCAGAAAACATCAGGGACTGTTAAACTGTTTACTGTAGTTCTACAGGAAGGCTTTCTGGGGTCACAAATATCATTTTCTGCAAAGCATAATCTGTGTAGAACACAAGGAGTTTCAACAAAAAGGTCCCCAAAACTATTCATTAATGTGAATTTTTGCATAAATTTGTTCAACACCTCGAGATGTTTGTTCATGAAAGTGTTGACATGTTTTTGTAAACCTCATTTGCTCATTCGTTGTGTACTTGTCACTTACTCAAAGTTTCTTTAAAAAAGTGGGAAAACAGAACTGCTGTGTAAACAAACTTCAAATTAAGAGCATAAATATAAATCTCTAATTTAAAAAATTCTTAGCAATCAATAACAAAAACTTCCCTGCAGATGTTGAACTTTGATAAACTGAAATTTTACTAAACAGCCAAATAAATTAGTGCTTTATAATTTAGGTGGAAAAACACATTTAAAAGCAATAAGTGCTCTCAAAGTTAACACAAATCAGCTCCACTTTTAGCACATTAGCAGAAGTGTGACCCAAACTGATAACATGTTTTAAAATGTAAAAAGAAAAATTACCTTTTAGATGAGTTGTTATATGGAGAACTACAAGGAAACACAGAAACTGCTCAATAAATGCGCAAAACACCAACAATATTGCAGTCGTTATTTTCTCACACATATCATTTTAATCCTAATGTCTTATTGTCCAGGAAGCTGATTTAAGCTACGATTCTCCAATATTACAGGAGATGCATCCTCACTTCTCCAGGCTGGGGTCAAGTAATTAAAACTTTTTAAACAGTTAATTATGCTCCCAACAATATTACCTCACGGTATCAACAAATTGTTTCCTGACAGTTATTTCTCCTTGTTTCCATTTTCCATTTTGGTGGCTGTTTATGAGTGGGAGGTAAATAAACAGATGGACTCTGAGGAGGGATGGAGAATGCAAAGCAAATGCAAAATAATGTACTGCAATATTTAAATTACACAAATGAAAAGGCAAGAATTAATTTCAACAAGAAATTTCACCCTTAAACAAGATAATGTCTAAATTCACCAAAGCTGTTTATTTTATTAGGAAGGCTCACATGCCAGAGAAACACATTCTTTACTCATATGATTCATTAATTATGCGATATTACAACCGCGTGCCATTGAAGGGTCCTTGTATAAAAGTATGCACACATATTCTAATTGAAAACCTGGGATCCCAGAAAGGAGAGCCGCCAGCCTTCAGACTGCTGATGACAAGAAACTAACAATTTATCCCCGGCAGCCTGCCTGTGGCAGCAGATGATGATCAAAAACCTTCTGTCTTCCACCACCGTCCCACTGCCAGGTTTTCAGTGTCAAATGCCAAATGCCTACGCAGATTCAGTTGGCACTGCAGATGCTTTGTATTTATTCTCACATATTTACAGCCAACAGTAAAACACCCAACATCCAGTAATATTATAAACCTTACATCCACCCACGACACCAACAGTAACGTCAGTTTTTTAATTCCCCTTGGCTGAGGAACTTGAGGTTTGTTCCTCTGGCTCATAGTTTAACGGTTTGTAAACGTCTGAAGCTGCAGCTTAACGCCACAGTGACGAAACAAAAACACAACCACCGGAAAAAATATATTTCTATTTTATATCCACAGCAGATATTAGTCCCATTATCTTTGAACTGACTGAACTTCTGCAGCACTTTCCTCATCTCACCGACCATTAAAATGATCTCTACATAAAATCCACATTCAGCTTCATTCACAACGAACAAGCAGATCAGTAGAAAACTTGGGTTCAACTTCCTTCTCTCCTCCTACATTTCATGTGTCTTCAATAACTGCCTCCATTAGAACATAGCTAACTGAGTGTAGCTGCCACGTTCTGCTCGTTTCAGAAACCAGTCAGGGATTTTGTTCTGGGAGTTGATTTTATAGATCTGAAGAATTGTTTCATCTCTAGATATGAGTTTTTTTTCTTTCTTTTTACAGCAGGTGGTTCACAAAACACGCACAGCTTTAGGTAATAAGGTTTGGAACAATTGGTTCATTCAGCTGTTGTTTTTATCATGTTGGCCTTAAAGACCAGAGTCAGTAAGTTTTATGAAGTAGTTTGTTGTTTCCTTCAAGTTCAACAGGGCAGAGAAAGAGTTGGTCCTTCGTTTGCAGAACAAACTCCTCCTTGTCAGAACTCCTTGAGGCCCCTGCATGGCATGTCCGAAGGCGCAATAACAGCTTTAGAGTTTCCAGGGACTAAGACGAACAGATTGTCACCACAGCCAGCAGATAGCACTCTGATTTTCAGCCATCTCAAGGGCTTTGAATTGGATCCAGGTTGGCTGTCCGTGGTAATAAGTGTGTGTGTGTGTGTGTGTGTGTGTGTGTGTGTGTGTGTGTGTGTGTGTGTGTGTGTGTGTGTGTGTGTGTGTGTGTGTGCATGTGCGTGTGTCTTTGCGTGTGTAGGTGTGTGTATGTGTGTCTCTTTGTGTCTCGGTTGTCCAACATGGACACATTTTGCCGTTCTCAGCCAAAGCGTTCCCGGTTGGCCTCTATCCGCTGATCCGCTGCTCTCGTCATGGAGGAATTTCCATCCTGATCCAGCAGCCAATCAGAAGCATCTGCAGCATCCACTCTGCCAAAAATGATCCATCTCCTGCAAACGCACCCAGACCCGCCACAGCATCTGTCAGGACAGTTCCAATGCCAAGGAGGTGTGCAGCTGTGCACCTGTCAACCCACACGCAAATATTTTTGGAGACGCATCCACCGGAGATACAGAAGGAGCCGCCGGCTGAGTCCAACTGGAGGTTCAGGTGGAGGAGGACCCAGAGCGGGGGAAAAGGCACAACCTGACCAGTCCATGTTCACAGAAAAAGTTTTCTGCAGCTTGAAACTTCAAATGTTGCCTGATGTTAGGAAAAATGTTATCTTTGAGTTGCAACTGATTTCAGTTCAATTGGAAGGAGCTGACATGCTGACAATTTCTAATTAAATGAATAAAATGCTTTGATGTGAAGCCACAGAACAAGATAATGCATCCTGCTCCTCCTCCACAGAACACACAGAGCTTCTCCCTCATCCATTCTGACATGCTGAAAGAATAAGTGGAAACAAGATGAAGAGGGAATAACAAAGCGACATGCCCAACTCAAACAAAAGATGTAGCATTAAGGCTTAAACCTCCTCAGGTTCTTTTCCAAAAAGCCCATCAGCCTTAAATAATGCTGTAGTGGATATAAGGCTGATAAAAACCTCTATTATTTTATTTCTGCTCCACGCTTCTGAATTGAGGTAATAGACAAGCTGGTTGCAGTCTCTGGGAATTAAAGTGGGGTTTGGGGATGGAGGATGGGGACGTGATAAGTGTGGACAGGGAACAGCGAGCAGCAGATGAAATATGTGCTTGGAAAACATAATTAGCAAAAAATGGATGTCATATAAAAGTCTGTCCCACTGCAGTGCGGAAAACAATTCTCCACTACAGAATGCCAAACACACGTCCAGCAGAACAAAGCAGGCCGGCTCTTTTTTCTTCCTTATGCACCGAACATGTGGAGAGGAGATTACTGAATGTCTGGCTATAGAAAGACGTTTAACTCTGTTCTGCAGAAAGCACTACAGGGCATGGACTACATGTTTAGAGAGGGCAACTCAAAGTGATCACAAGTTGACCCAGGTGCCTCCTGTCCATAGAGCGATTCTGTTTCTGAAGAGATGAAGGAGCTACTTTCCTCTGAAACTCCAGAGCTTCTTCCATTTTACATCCCTTCAAAATGAGCCACACGGCAACATTTCCACTGCTGCAAACCTTGTTTGCTCTTTGAAAAATACTGTTTGGATTCTCTGAAGAGATGTGGTGGCAAGAAGTTCCTTCTAAATCAATGACGTTTTCTATCAAGGATGATGACCTGTTGAGTGTTAGACGCCATGTAGCCGTCGCATTTAGAAAGGAGGGAATTGAATCTGTGTTACAGGATGTCAAGGAGGCATTTTTTATTTACCATGTGAAGGAAATAAAGAAGCTGCCAAATTCTTGTGTGTTTATACAATAAAAGGCCACAGGCTCAATTATATGCGATTAAATGTGGTGCAACAAATTTCTGTTTAATGTAATTACAATGTAATGCACTAGATTCAGGCCAAATATAGACAGTGATTAAGTCCAACTAACTAATTTCTACTTAAGTACAAATTATATATAATAGTCTTTCTGTATTTCTCTTAACTCTAAGCATGTTGACGTCTCCTCTCAATATGCTTGTAACTGTCTATTTCAATAGTTTACCCACCAAATATACCTTAATATGCATTAATACTCACATTGGAAAGTCTTTGAAAAAAATCGTTTTTCAATATATAAAGTTTTGGCTCTAGAATGAGGAGATTTTTCAGCCGCATTGAAATTAATGTATTTTTCAAACATCAATGGAAACACTTCTTTTGCATCACAAGTCGAAAGACGTCATGTGATCAACAACAGGATGTTACTACTGGCTGAAATGACAGAGGTCAACAGGAAGTGGCAGGAGGATGATGATTTTTAACAAACTTATTCATGTGTGATTTTAGTGGCACTTCTTTTCTTAATGGAAACACCGCAACTGCAAAATTGTGTTCGACACACATGGTTTTGCCAAATATCAATGAAGGTTTGCGCAAATCTGTATTGGAAATGCGGCTACTGTTGCAATTTTTTCCATGTCGACATAAAACCTGAGAACAGCGTGGAAAATCAAACTCCCATGAACGCCTCGGCGCTTCGATGAGATTAAAGATCCGGTTGAAACCTCCAGGGTTCCACACTTTGTTGAAGCCTTCTTTTCCAACTTTCTTTTCATTTAATTTCAATGCAAATATAATTAATTTGAAAGTCAGATGTAATCAGTAAGAACTTGAATTAATATGAAAGTTTCCCAACGTTCTTCGCGCTCACCTGGTGTTTTATTTGCTCTACCGTTCTTTCCATTATACTCTGATGCTTGTTTAAGAAATTTTATTCTGCATGACCATCTATGTGGTTTTATTCTTGAGATTCAGTGTTTTCCAAACACCAGTGGGTTCTCCAAGATGTCAAGAAGGGAAGTTATGAAATATCCATTAATCTTTCAAATAGCAGCTAAATGAGGCTAAATTTTAAGTCGGACTGGCTGTTTGGTATCAGGTTAATCAGGTTTTCCTCTTTCTTGTGATTACAACTCATTAGGCTTTAATGAGTTAATGATCACCTCATTTGCAGCAGCTTTACATGGATCTGAATTGTGGACAAACAGTGAAGACAATGGAGACTGAAACCTCCCGACACAGATGTGAAAACAACAGATAAGCAGCAGTTCTGAACCCGAGCCAAACAGCATGGCAGCTAATTTACAACAAAGCAGGTTTACTGACAAATTTGGCTTATTATGTGAACATAAAATAAGCCGAACTGGTGTGGTGGGTAACACAAGCACACCTTGTTATCTACGCTGCTGCTCGTTTGTGAGCCCACACTAATTTGCACAGGTCATCGCTGCAATTAGCTGACAGTGTTTGTGTTCAAAGACAGCAGAGCCCAAAGTGAAGAATCTGCACCCTTTTTCTACACAATGCATCTTTATTTTATTGGGATTTTACATTTTACCCATCACAGAGCTGTGGTTTTGCAAATAAAAAACTGAAAAGTGTGAAATACATTTGTATTCAGTCCCTGATTCAATACTTTCTACAACCACATTTAGCTGTCAAAACACCTGGAAGCTTTTATAGCTTTGCAAATCAGGAGAGCAGAGTTTTTTCTTTTTCTTTGTCAAGTGGCTCAGGCTGATTGGGCTGACAGCATCTGAGAACATGAGCTTAAAGTCTGGCCACCGATTCTCAACTCAATCCCTGGAGTCAGGTGTGGACTTTGATTGGGCCACTTCAACACTACAGCAGCAGCAACAGGCAAATGGATACAAATTATTTAAAAAAAGGCGCACAGTGACATTTTACAACACAATAAAGTAAATATGTTGCCATCAGTTATTATAAAAAAAAACTGTGCGTATAGAAATAAATAAAAATTTTACTTTGTAATTTGATGCCTTGAATCTGGTCTCTGTCTCTTTAAGAAGCTGCTACTTTTCCAACACTCCACCATCAGCTTGTCATCACAATAATGCTCCTCCGTGATGCCTTTTACAACCGTTCTTTGGTGTGCTGGACTGAGAAGTATGAAAAGCTCAGAAAACACACAGTTTCCACAGGTGTTTGCCAATTGGTGCTGTCACTAGTTTGGAGGAGTTTTGGGGAGGCTTTGCTCTGTGAGGCAGGAGTTTGGCTGCTGAAAGCAGCTTTGTAGATGCAGGCGGTGCTTCGTTGGAGCAACAGGCGGTGCTTCGTTGGAGCAGCTTTGTGGATGCAGGCGGTGCTTCGTTGGAGCAGCAGTCGGTGCTTCGTTGGAGCAGCAGGCGGTGCTTCGTTGGAGCAAGCATTTAGGCACCACCAAATGTCTTATTGTAGCTCTACTCAGAGGTATGATTCAAATGCTACACTTGTTAGTAATGTACTGATTTATAGACCCCAATAAACTACTGAATGTGATAACATCGCATTCTAATTAGTTCATATGAAGGCCAAATCAACATTTAGCAGCGAAGTTAACAAACATCACAGCAAATTTGTGTCTGATGTAAATACTCCAGTAAAGAAGGAAAAGAAACATTTGCAGCTTCAGTTGTGTTGTTTGGTTTGTTTTCATACTGTTGGACTCAGAGGGTTTTTCTGCATATTGTTTGTTAGGCTACAGGAAGCAGGGAAGTTTTTAAATCAGGTCATGTTCATGAATGCCACCAGACCATCACGACATCTTCGGAGTATTTCAGAGCTGAGAACAGGATGTTCTTGGATGCCCGGTTTAAAATAAACCGATAAGAGGAGCTGCTCTGAAATTTGCTTGACACGTAAAATGATGCTTGGGATGAAACAGCATGTTCAGAAAAAAAGCCTAAAGGATATTTTTTTGTTTTGTTTTTCATTTCCATTTCTTCTTACATCTCTAATAAAGGATGATTCCAGTGTTTTACTATTTGTGGACTAAAATGCACTTTCCATATCTTCACCGTCATATTTGAGCCGAAATAATTTCCCCCAAAAAGAGCCGGAAGGAAACACCGAAATAAACCAATTTCATAATAACATCTCATCAGAGTGATTTCCGTCATCATAAAGTTAGTCCAAATGTTTATTCTAAATTATAGTTTTAATATATATACATAACTATAGAGATATATAAATTCTGTTGAAATGTAGAAAAATAGATCCTTCCATTGTACAGAAAGATATATTAGTTGAGAACATTTTTCACCTATTTGAGTGTTAATTTGTAACATAAATAAATAAATAATACATTTTAAAAAGCTGGTTAAATAAGTCAAACTCAGCTTTATTGACATTTTCCCAGAAATCTGCAGAGATTTGTAGGTGAGGTGGAGGTTACAGATGATCTCTGACAGAGAAAGTAAGCCCAAGTCAACTTTTCTTTGCAGATAAAGTAAAATAATAAGTAATGTATCACAAATAAAAATATGTGATACATTTAAATTTCTGAGCAACGTGTGACCTTTAAGTATAAACATTGTGAATTCGGAAACATTTAGCCTTAAACTGTCTCAGTGCTGCCCTCTCTGGGTTGGAGGGTGGCTACTGAAGCTGAATTTTCCTGTAGTTTCTGGCTCAGGTATGAAGCAATCTCCCTCAAACACACGCCCCCTGGTGGCGAGTCAGGAGTTGATCAAGCATTTCTCAGCTTTGCACATGTGAGATTGGATTCAAGGCACTTTTTAAAAAATATGTAAATCAATCAAAAATCAAAAAACTCTACTGTAGGTTGAAAAGTTGCTAAATATAGCTAAAAAGATGCCAAGTTGGCAACCTTTCCCTCGTCCTGACCATTCCCCCTCAGCTAATGGCTAAAATGAGCCTAGAATTACAGGATTAAAGGTGGAAAAAGTTTTGACCAGGTCTCATTTTATATTGATGGGGTTGTGTAGATCTTATGTTTACGATAACATTACCTGCTCCAGAAGCGCACATGGATACTAGTGTATAAAAGTTCATCCAATTTTTCACCTGATCTTTTTGACATGCTGCATAAACTTTGCAGAAGTTCAGGTTTTCATAAATCGTTTGAGCTGAGACAGGGACGGGTCACCGTGTCTCCTTACCTCCATCTCCCCCGCTTCGTCTGTCCAAACCAGGCAGGAAAGGAAACACTGCCAACACCTGGTGTAAGTCATCCATAGAAACAGGAGGAGGTAAAATATATAAGTGCACATAGACAAGAGTGAAGGATTTACGAGAGAAAGAATTTAGTAATGTGTTTGGTTGAAACATCATAAACCAGGAGGATGTAACATAAGCAGCAGCTTCAAACACAGCCGGCGGTTCTGGAGCAAAAATAAAAAGAATGACGTGAGCGAGCAAGATGTGCAAAAAGAACAACTGCACGTCTCTGGAAAGTAATGGGCTGCACTTCACACCCTGGTCATATCAAAGAAAATTTCAGGGCAGACAACTAAAACGTGTCGCCTCAGCAGTAACAGACAAAGTCACTTCCTGTGAAGCCTGGACTGAAAACACCTCAGGCTGAAATCCTTCCTGAACAAACGGGGTCTGCAGGTTTACAGGCAGAAAACCAAAGGTTGGAGAAGGCTTCATAATGCCTGAAGCATTTTAAATTGCATCAGGTTAAAACTATGAATTAGAATTTTTCAGAGGGTTTCATGTGATATCTGAAAGTCTCTTCATGTTTAACAGCTTTGTGCACCTAAACTGCTTCAACAACAGGCAAATGCAACACAAATCGACTTTTTCACTGCAGTCTGATCGGCTCAACTCCAACCTCTTCACCCGTGAAGATCTAATGAATCCACTGTCTGAATAACTTTAAAATTGTCCATTAATGGCGGCGGCAGCCGGGTGACATCTGTGTTCTTCTACTGCACATGCAGGTCACTTTGGGGTCATCTTGTGTTTTTATGATGTAAAGCTATTGTTGCTGAAATGTGCTACATAATTGAACTTGATGGATTGATAGATAGGTAAATCATTCACACAGAAGTCTTACTGGGGCCGTTTTTATGAACGACCACAGAAAAAAAAATCTGATTTCAGCAAAAAGAAAAAAAAATCAGAATAGAGTATGAAGACCTGCTGTGTGAACGTAGCTTCAGTTTGTTTCAAAGTCTGAAAAATAGCTCAAGATTAGTCAAGTTAGTGGACTGATCTTGAATATTTAGACTTTGACTAGGTCATTTTAGCCTCCACTATACTCTGATTGAAACCATTACATTACCGCCTTTAACTGTTTTTCTTCCAGGATTGTTTTGCATCTACCTTCATCAAGTCTTATTAACTTTCCTGTCCCTGCTGGAAAAAAATCCCACAGCATGAAGCTGCCACCACCATGTTTTACAGAGGGTGTGGTCTTTACAGGGGGACGTGTAGAGTCTTTTTTCCATATGTTTGCTGCATTCCCTATATGTCTTGGACCAAATAGGACTTTTTATGTCTCTGTTTCAGCAATGGATACCTTGTTGCATTTTAATCGCTTCACTGTCCTCACAGCATGATGCTGCCACCACCAAGTGTTTAAAATGAGCCTAGAATTATTTAGTTTTCTGATTAATGGGAGCAGAAATCTGATACATTAGACAAAGATGTCTTGGTAAAGGTATGCTTCTTGTGGATTTCCAGAGTAAAACATCTGATTCAGACACATCAGCATTTGGTTGTGTAAACAAATCGCTGCATGACCTGCTCAACATTCTGTTTCTTGCATCTTCTCAATTTTTACTCCACTTCCATAGAAAAGATGCCACGGCGACAGCACAGCTGAAGCAAGCCTCGTTGCTCGTATTTACCAGCGCAGTGACAGACGGAGTGAAGCATAGAGACGTCTGAGTCCTCGCCCTCTTACGGCTAAATCTAGTTGTCGATGAGACAGGTGGAGAATTGGACAGGTTGTGTCCCACAGCTTTGATCATCCCTCAAGGATTGAGAGAGTGACTGCTGAGGCATGTCTGCACCACTGCTTATTCATCTCCCTGCAGGGGGAGGACAGGAGAGACAGAGGAGACGCAGAGCCAAATGCAGAAGGAGAGCAGGCCTGGATGAAGACAATAACCGTTATCACACGCAGGGTCAGGAACGCGCTTCACCTGCTAATGATGCACACTGTGGCTCCCACTCTAATGTGCTCCAAAAATTAAGAAGTTGCCATGTTGGTGTTTTAAAGCAGTGCTAATGAGAGGAGAGGAATGGAGACGGATATGAGCTGAACACCGTGTCATTCCAATGTGTCACTCAGGAAGCATCTGAGACGAATCAGGCGCCTGGCCGTCTCCATGGCGCCTGGTCGCTGTTTGTCATGGAAGGGTCTTGGGGACCAAAATGTGCCAGAGCTTCACAGCGACTCCTGAGGGGGTTTCAGGAACACATCAGGCAGCTCGCTAACGCTCCACATGCCTCCAGCGCGGTGGGAGGATATTCTTGATCCAGATGTGCCTGATTTCCGTGTGAAAGTGTTTCTCTCATTTGAACAGATTCATTCCTCAGCCAAGTGTGTAACTTTCCCCAATCTGTCATGAATTCTGCGACTTATCCACTGAGATGGTAGAGAAAATCTCAGAAAATCGCCTGCTGGATTTTCCTGGGAAGAAATGAACAAAGGAGGGAAAGACAAGAATGAAAGTTTGGAAAGAGGGAGAAGGGAAGTAGATATGCCTAGGAGTGGCTGAGAAATAAAAAAGAGGAAGTCTTGGGTCTAATCAAAGCACAGATCCCATTGACTTGCTGTGGAGTAAGTATAACAGGCTGAACTTGGAAGAAGTGAGAAGTGGGACAAACTGTCCTTCAACTGATATAAAAGATGGTGGCTGGAGACTCACTGAAGGTATTTCAGCAAAATGAGGTGAAACTAGATATTAGGGCACAGGGTGTCCTAACTTTTCCTGAATCATAACAGTTTTGTTGGTAGCTTTTATTTAACAAGTAAAACAAGGTTCAATTTTTAAGAATAGAAATAAATATGTGAAAATGTCACATTTAAACACTGTGACTCTGGATGATCAGCAGTGGCAGTAAAGCTGGGCTCATCAGGGACGTATTGAGTGTTTGCTGTGGGCGTTACTGATGGACTCTTAGAATTCGGAGCATGACAGAGACGAAGGACACGGTGGGAGCACGGAGACAAAAGCTGCACCCAGAGTAAGGGCCGACTCCAGGTGTCAGAATCGCTCCCGTCCCTCATAACTCACGGCCACTTTCTCAACGGTGCGCCGCACAAAATGCCAGATCGCCTCTTCTGCACTTGAGCACTTAACTTTAATGCATATTAATTAACCACCACTGGCGCCGACAGCCATGCAGACATTACAGGCTAACCTGGAACAAATAAGCTGGAGGATACTGCTGGAAGCTCCATGTTGTGTTGGAGCAGTGATTAAACGCAGACAGTGTTAAAGATGCTGATTGGGTGACAAGATGCTGCTGCCGCTCTGAGATGCTCATCAATCGTTCCTGGAATAGAGCCAAGTGATTAGATAAAAATGAATATTGAGGTTTAAAGCAAGTGACTAAATTGTTTATGAAAGGATGACGATGTCTTTGATTAATCTGTTGATTAGCCCAAATCTACTTCAGCTCATCAACTAACAAAGCCTGAAACGTAAAGAAAAGGTCACTTTATTTGAGTTAATTTAACAATGGACTAAATTACACTGTGAATGCAGTGCTGGCTGTTTCACTTCAGACAATCTGCTGCAGTTTGGTGGCTGCTGGCTGACCACTCAGAGCTAACCAGTGAGGAGAACTGGAGACGTCTAAACAGACAACAGCTGTACGAGCAAAGAGTTCAGTCTGGTGGTGAGATGTTCAAGGAACGAGCCAGAAAAACAACATGATGACCTGAGTAATCAGAGCTTCTAAAGTAGAATAACATTTTTAAAATCCAGAAGAAACAAGATCAGCAAAACTGCCATAAATCCAGTTAGAGTAAATGCAGTGAATATGCCCATTATGTCTGAATATATGTCTAATTGTGCAAAAAGTATTATTACTTTTGTTTCTTCAGTCAGATGCTAAATTACATAGAGATGATTCGTTTTACCATTGCACCTACCATTAGTGTATATTTAGATGTGATGCTAATTAGATCCACCAGGCATTTCAGGAACCGAAAACTTTTTCATCTCATAATGTTGATTATTTTATAAATGCTGCAACTGATCAAGAAAGACTTTAAAGTCGAGTCAAAATAAATATTTTTGAACAACCACTGCTTTTCCATCATTACATTGTTTTAAATACAGTATTAAAGTGCATCTGTCTTTTTTCTGCATATCAATATATTTTAGAACAACTCAACTATTACAGTGATCCCCACATATTTGCAGTTCAGTTTTACAAATTCACCTTTCCACAAATTTTTCTGTGGAACATTACTCCAAGTTAGTCATGGAAAATGTGCCTGTTATATATCAGTTATATCAGTTGTAGAATACATTAGTAAGCCTATATATGTTTTGTTTATGCAATCTAACTCAGGGTTGAATCTATTTTTGGAGTTTATCAGTCAAATTCTACACAGTTTCTTTGTTGGCTTCCTTGAATGACATGTAGTTCACACTCCGACCTCTAGATGGCATCAAAGCTCCTCCAATAAAATTCTTAGTATGACAGGGTTATACATCAACCAGCATTTGTGGCATTCATACATCATCTTGACTATAAACACAACCAAACAGGTGTGAAGCTAATTATCGTCACTCGTCCAAAAAAGGACAAACCCTTCATTTTCTCTTTGTGAGGGAACTGCTGCTGCAGTGCAGACGGAGGCAGAAGAACAATTTACTTTTATTCACTTCAGAACCAAAAAACTGAAACATTACACAAAATCAGCACATTTTGTCCTCAAAGCAGCACTTCCAGAAATCAGAAATTATTGGTCCTATCCAAGTTTATAAAGGAGCAGTAACTAGTAGCTATGGCGTCTTTGACAAATTAAAAGCCCGGCTCATATTTTCTGCAACATATAATCTCTCTGACAGCTACTGAGTACATGAAGCCTAATTTTCATTTAGTACAAGATTGTCAACAATATTTGTACACTGTCATCCATATTTTTCATACTCGGTTCATCATTTATTCTTATCTCTATGTGTCAAACTCAGAGAGAGAAGAATGACGTGTCCTTTAGCGTCCTTCAACTGTTGTCCACGCATCTACTTTTTAATAACATCTTTTTATTAAAGCCAAATCAGAATCTCACAGTAACAAGAATTTGCTGATATTTGATTGAATGTATTAATTCAAGGCTGTCAGAAAAGATCTGAAATTGGGACTCAGCCGAGCGAGGAAACCCACACCTGTCAGACATGGAAGCAGGGCAAACGTTTCCTCAAAATCTGGAGTCAACTTAAGCTCTGCAGCTCTTTCAACTGGAAACTTAGACAAACATTTGGGCTTTCTGTGAATTAGTTTTTTCTTTTCAAACTGCTAGCCTCTGCTCATGGTCACATCATTAGAGCAGACGCCACAGATGGGCAGATCTTTTTTATTTTTTTCAAGACTGCAGACCACATTTGAGCTAATGCGATTATGCCGTAAACCTGCAGTAACAAACAAACAGCTCAGTCTGTTGGCTTTAAACAACACCATGTTGGAAACACTAATGGAGACCATCATTCCTGATAGAAAATGTAAACACAACATGACTGAAATTATAATGACTGAACAGCACCGCAGATTCAAAGTTTAACATTACATGGAGGGAATCCTGATCCTGTTGGAAACCTTTTGGATTTTACTAATTCAGGCAATACAGGAGCTGAAAGTGGTGAAGACAAAGTCTCTTAAAAACGCTGGTCATCATTTTGTATTTGTAACATGACAAAATGAAAAAACGTTAACTGTTCTGGATCAGCGGCAGCTGTCTGACCTGTGAAGACACTTTTGCAATGTGACTACAATTACACATGTGTTTCTCTCTAGATCTTGCTGAAACATTAGTCAGTTAATCATAGGATGTTCTTCAGGTGATAGAAGGCTGACTTTGTAACTGTCTTTATGTGTCTCTGAATGTTCAGGTCAGGTCAGGTCACTGCACCCAGATTTCGGCCTGATCTCATTTCTAACTGCAGTAACTGAAGCCATTTGCTGACTGTTCTTCAGGTTTGTTTCATTCTAAGCATCTGGTCAATGTCTGAATGGGTTCATAGTCCACTGGTGACATGGCGCTGTAGAGTGTCATCCAACTCTGTTAGCTTATCTACCTTGTTATAATCTGAGCTAGCAGGAGCATGTAGATGTGAAATAAAAGGGGCCCCAGGATGGAACCTTGGGGTTCCCCACGTGTGATTTTTTTTTCAGCTTCAAAAGAAAGCCACTGCTGAAAAAAGTTAGAGGAAGTCATGTAAGGGCACATAGCAAACATGTGGAAGGAGGTGCTCCAGTAAGAATGATCTCAAATTGAACTTTGTGGACTACATGGAAAATGCTCCAAATGGCATATCACCACAAACACAAGATCTCCACCATAAAAGATGGCGGTAACAGCATAAGGCTGTGAGGATGCTTTTCTTCAGAAGGAACAAGAAACCAGTCAAATGTGATGGAATGTAAATCAGTGCAAGTCAGTCCTGGAAGAACAGTGCTTAGTCTGTACAAGACTGGACTAGGGCTCAGTGAAACAGCTTAGAGCGGTCCAGTCAAAGTCCAGTCCTACAGAACATCTAACTAAGAATCTGGGGCAAGACTAGAAAAGTAATATTTATAGACCATTTATATCCAATCTGACTAAAGTTTGTGATATTTGGCAGAGAAACAAATACAAATAAAGAATTTCAAAATGTGCAAAACTGGTTGTACACAACCAAAAGATCTGCAGCTGTAACAAGAGCCTTTCCCTCCACCTCCAGTTTATGTCTTATAATGTGGAAGTCTCGTTTTAATATACAATAGGAACCAGCAGTTACACCTCAACTCTCTGCTGAAGTAATTTTATTACCGTTTGAACTCTAAATAGTACAGAAAGCGAATAATACAAACACTTTAGGTATAGACTGCTATTTAAATCTATGCAATACATGCAGAAGCCAGACAATACATATAGGCAAACCTTTCCATGAATACCTTGGTGTATTTATTTGGGGATAACTACGGAAAATAATCTGAGAAAACCTGGTGACGAGAACACGAAGCACAGGAAGAGAGGCTGCATTAAACATGCATCAGGATTAAACATTTCAGTGAAATATGTGGGATCTATTTGATTTTTCCATGTTAAAATTAAACTGAAACCCAACATTTACAAGTTTTTAACTAACCAGAATGTCAGGCTTTTCAAGGTCGTTTACATAGGCTGCATAATTCAACATTTCATTAATATTCCTCCTTAAATTTGGAAAATTATTTTCTAATTAATGGATCTAAGGTTGCATGGAGGTCAAAGTGTTGTTTACAAGTTAGCATTTTATCCTCAGGATTTGCTAATTGCGTCTTGTAATGAAATCCTGTGGTGCATTTAAACATAATTAGTCATAAATTTAAAAAAAAGGTCAGAAAAATGCAAATTTTAAAGGTCTGTAAACATTCAGCATTTTAATCAGATGAAACCTTTCCTGACTTTCTAATTCATAAATTTTGCATTAAATTTTCTCTTTCAACCCAGACATTATTTTGGATAGTAGAAAATTTCACTATCAGAGACCAGAATGCAGAAACACACCTGATAGTCCAGTAGACTCAGTTAATTGGAGACCAAAATTGCAACATGTTACATTTTCAGCTGTAGTCCTCATTCACACTGCATTTTGCACAACCTGTTCCCCTCCTTACCTGTGGTGGCGCTGCACCAAGAACCACTGAGTGAAATGACATGAAAACCCCTGAAGACATCGAGCGCAACTTTCTTCTTCACAAAATGCTACCAAAAATAAGTGGTGTCAGATTTTAGCAGTGGGAGAATTTCTCTTCTGTCTTTGGTAAAAGACCACGAGCCTTTTCTCCTGCTAGCTCTAGACTAGCATGTTTGTTTTGGTTGTATTTACCCAGAATGCCCTGCCCTCCAGCCCAATTAGCATTCACATATCCATTCGAATCACACCAGAGTTCATTTCAACTGAATAGGTTTATACACAGCCCAGAGTTTGTTTATTTGGTCCACATCAAAGTTCAATTACCCATTCACAAATCCCGAACAAACTTTGTTTGTACGTTTGGATAGAAATACAGAGTTGGACTACAGCAGACTAAACAGGGCTGGTGTGAATCCATCCTAAAAATCCAGGACAAAATCACTGCAGCTAACCTAACTGAAGACCCACAGAGTCTCTAAACTCACACATCATTGAAAATCTATGGATAACCCTCAACAGTCAGTACTTGCTACAAAGCCTGAGAATCCTGCAAAGCAGCAGGCAGAACTCCTTTGCCGGAGGACTGAACAAGTGTTCCAGAAGCAAAACTTAAACTTCTCAGCTGGATATAAAAAAAAAGAAGTCTTTACAAGCTGTGAGTTAGACAGTACTGACACCAGGCAACACCAAACTATAATTTAGAGCCTTTTTATTTAAATTTAGAAGTAGTTTAAGACCCGACTTAACTTTCAGAACATTAAAAAGTGTCACCAATGCGCAGACTTCTAATGTTTGCATGCCAATGTAAATGCAAGAACTCCAAACTGCCGCTGCCGTCTTTTGATGCTCCACTGACACAGATTAAAGAGGAGTTACCGAGGAGACAGGATGGGGCTCAGAGAGGTGTGTGTGTGTGTGTGTGTGTGTGTGTGTGTGTGTGTGTGTGTGTGTGGGGTGGGAGTGTTTAAGGACAAAAAGCAGTGACATTGAGGAAAGCCACTCTCCACTGAACGTATGATGGGTAAAAGTTAGGTTTATTGAAGCCGAACTGTCTGAATGGGAAACATCAGATCAAACATCTGTACACCAATCACATGAAATCTTTTCTATCATAGAACATCAGTTCACGACATGCGCTATTGCTTTTGAAATCCAATATCTGCATAAACCAACAGATGCTCCCCTAACAGCGCCTGGAAATAAAGCGTAGCCGACTTTCCTCCCACCCCACCCCCAGCCCCTCACTGCCATCACACGGCAATGCGATACATCCCACCATGTGGCCATTATGCCTGCTAAGGTATGGAAAGAAGGTAAGTCATATTGTGCCCTGCATGACCGGTGCAGAGGGGTGCAGAGGACTTAAGCAGGGGTAGAGGCTGAAGCCCCCTGAGCCCAGCAGGGCTGCTTGCCTGCCTAAGGCTGCTGCTAAATTTATCCCCCTCCCAAGCATCCCGGCACATCACGTTGGGATTCTATTACTCTCCAGCGCCCGAGCACACAGAGAGTCATGTGAAAGCCGGCCACAGGCCTTTGCGGCTGGCGGTGCCCTTCCTGTCCGTCCAGCATTTGGTCCGCTTAATGCCATCCGTCTCCACCCACCTGCCCAATCACTCTCTCTACTCTTTATCTGCGATATTCTCCCTTCTATGGCGCGACTCTTCACTCTCCTGCAACTTGTTCCACTCCTACTTCAGCTCCTGTCATCCTCAGAGCAGGTGGGGGTGGGGGGAGCTGGGCCTGAGACTGATGGCCGAGAGAAATGTTGCCAGATGAGATCAATCGGAAGATGGAGCTGAAAGATGCCTCCTGTTACGGGTAGACAGGTGAAGGAGGGCGGTGCTGGGGGTGAGGAGGGAATGCCACTGCATCAAGTCACATCGTATGTTTGATATCCCAGTACGTCTCCTCTATGACTGGAGTGCTGTCAGCAGCTTGGCAAAAGGCTGGGATATATACTCCAGTGATGGTTCATGAGGATGAGGATAAAGTGCTCTGCTCCGGTTTAAAAGCAATCTCCTGCCTAACCAAGCAGCAGGCTGACGTTGCAGGATCGACCCGGCACGTACATCATTAGCTCTTACTTGGCCATGTATGACTGTGTTAGTTGCTGAGCCTGAAATAGACTGACATATGTCAATGAGGGCAATGGAGTCATTTGCTATTCCTTTTGAACAGCAGGCTTACTCTGAATGAGCAATACGCAGGGGTAACCGGAGCTCTCCAACGCCAGCTTATGCAAATTGCAAAGCTGAAGCAGGACGACGCAACAGAAAAAGAAACTAGAGAAGATCTAGAATGAGATTCTGTTTGAAGAAGGAAACAGCAAAAGCTTTGCAGCATGGAGTTCTGCAGACATGACCATAAAGCATGCGGCAAACTCCCCTCCTACCCATCTAAGCAGTGCATGACATCTTCACTTCCCCATCGGTGCTTGTAAGGGTCACACTGACCTCTAGTGGTGTCAAAGAACATAGAACAGCCTGATGACAGCAGGCCAAGAATGAGAGGTAATTTGTTCTCAATGTAATTTCATGAGAAAATGGATTTTAAGTCAGCAGCACTCGTTGAGTATCTCCCAGGTAATATGGATAAATGGCTGCTGGGAGCAGCTTGTTTCAACTCCGGGGCCCTGTGGTCTCCAAGCCTTCCAATTATGTGAACAAAACCCCCTCTCTCTCCTCCCTCCCAATCTCCAAGCTTCTTTCTTCCTCTCGCCTTCATCAGGTCTTGATCTCTCCCCTTGGATTCTCTTAGAAATTTTCCATTTGAACACTATTGATTTTGTGGGCTGTACCCACCACAACACGCTGACGGAACCGCTCTATTCTGTGGAGGAATCAAAGTCTGACCTATACTTCGGACTGTCGGTGCCAAGTCCGATACGAAACTATTTTTAAACAACTTGAGAGCAATGGGGCTTTGATGACATTTTCACTTTTTCCAGATACTCTCTTAATATTTTTTATTCAACAGTTTATTCTGAAATCTGACACAGTAACAATCAGGAGGAGGGACAGAGAAAAGCTTCGGCCAGTTTATCGTGTTGTTCAAATCAAAATTCACAGACAGTGCACTTTGCACGTTAACCCTTCATTGTTTATGTCATCAACCATAACTGGACAAATATGTAATTAAATCAAATAAAAATCTATATCTGCTCCAGGCCTACAGCCTGTGGAGGAAATGCATTTCGGCTGCTTCTGTGCGTGTTCTCGGTTTTCGGTCACTACCCAGAGTTCATGACCATAGATGAGTGTAGGTCGTAAATCTCTTCAACACGATAGACCAGTGGCTGCACAACTGCTGATGCCACAACAATCCACTTATCAATTTTTCTATCAATCATGAAAAATCAATAGATTGAAGATGCTTGAACATCTGCAGTTGGGGAAGGCCCTCGTCCCGGACCTGGAGAAGTCACTCTAACCTCTTCCTGCTCAAGAAGATGATCTCGTACTGGGAGGAGCTGATTCTCATCCAGAAACATAAATAAATACAATTAACTACAAACAAAGACCAAACTTCTGAATGCCACTTTATCAGAACTCAATTTGCCTTATTTAGTGTGTATTTACACCTGACACATTTGGACTCCACAGTTTGTTTTCCCATGTTGGTCTTTTCTCCAGGCGTGAAAATACTCCAGTGAAACCTGCTGCAGACCCAACAGGACCCAGGCCCGATTTTCCACATGGTCTTGATCCGCTTCCAAACAAACTCTGGTGCAGTTCGTTTCTGGTGTGAATACAAAACAACTATAAGAAATACATGTCTTTTTGGACATTGCAAGCCACCGTAGCTCATGTTAAAAATCAGCTTGTCAGCTGAAGTTACTGCTGCAGGTAGTGAAGGACTGAACTCACACCTGATCCACCGTTTTCTGTTCAACGATGCTGCTGACAGCACGTTGTGGGTCAGAGCGTCTCGTCTCAGCTTGCAGCAGAATTTGCCAAAATCACAAATATCACATCGTCAAACCAGCTTTGTATGAGCTGCTCTTGACATGTAATAACAGCACAGATGTGCACAACAGAAATGTAGTAAGCAGAAAGTACATGTTTGTTTCCTTTCAAGGACCCATCATTTCTGTCCAATGAGAGGGATGATCGTCACCAACGTTGGGTTTGTGTACAAATTAGTCTGTTTGCAAAGAAGCTCAATATGAAAGCAAACTGCACCAAGCAAAAAAATCTGGTTTTGGTCCAAATTAAACAAGCAGACCAAATTTCTGTCGGGAATTCACACTAAAACATTTTGAGAGTTTCTGTGAATAATTTGCATCAACATTATGTCTCATGAGTATTAGAGGTCTGTAGGGAGTTTTCATAAATATTTTATATCAGTAGGTTAACTGTGAGCCCGTTGCCCTGGTGGACCAGTGACAGACAGCATGCAAAGGAGGGAAAGAGACAGAGAAGTGCAGAGAAATGCCAGCAGGCGTCATTAGGACCTCTGCTCTCTAAACTCAAATGGCCGCCAGCTGCGACTCTGGAGCCTCAGCAGAGACCACAACCACCACAGCCGGTTTTAAGGAGGAATAAATGTGCAGCAGGGACTATTTAAACCTGAAGCCACTTCATTTTTTAAACAATTTTCAAGTCTGATAGAAGTTTAAAATCTAATCTAAAGTTTAACATTTAAAATGAAATCAAGACTCATTCAACACCGAAGCCTCAGGATGCAGCATTAAATTAAGTCGACAGGTTGTAATAAAGCACAGCTTGATTTTGCATCACGGGCCACTCAGCTGCGCTCAGATCAGGACCCACTCTGCAGGTCAAATGAAATAATAAATTCAGTCAAAATCCCCATTTTTCCATTATAGTTCCCATATTTATCATCACAAACCCAGGGATATTAAACTGCTGAGAAAGTGAGCTCAGCTTAAATATCTTCAGTGCATCAGATC
Organism: Poecilia latipinna; assembly: GCF_001443285.1. Lineage (NCBI taxonomy): Eukaryota > Metazoa > Chordata > Actinopteri > Cyprinodontiformes > Poeciliidae > Poecilia > Poecilia latipinna. Next base: position 28,578 of record NW_015114846.1, read on the forward strand.
ATCCTATTATTAAACTTTTAGATCATCAATCTCCCTGTGAAGGTTATTTGTACCACAATAAAAACAGCAGAGGAGAGAAAGCAGAGAGCAAATAGAGGCAATTTAATACTAAAGGTATGAGTCTGTTACAAAACCTGGGAGATGAAGACTTTGCAGGAGATTTTATCCTAATTGAAAAAACAAAACACATCCAATCTGGGCTTTTTGTGGAACATGTCAACCTTCAGCACCTCTCCTTACAGGTTTCATTGGAGGCCACACTCCTGTTTACACCTGTCTGACCCTGCTAAGAGTCAGGGTTGTGTTGCGGTCTGCTGACACAGCGATGAAGCGCTGAGGCCAGGGAGTCACGATGTGAGGAGCAGCGAAGGAAACACTTGATGTTTTTCAGACAGAAACATAACAGGGTCTGTGAAAAACATCGTCCTTTCCCCTCACCTTCAGCCTGTCCGTCCCTCATCCTCCTTCCTCCTGCTCTCACTCTGACTGCTCTGTCTGAAACATTTGGAGCCAAACTACAAATACTAAAAAAATGATGACACATCTCCTTCCAGAATATGCAGAAACTGCAGGTTTTAAAGAAACGCCTGAAAGTAATAAACACCGAGACTTTTAGTCATCCTGCTTCCCTTCTACAGAACAACCCGCTCAGTGGAAACCTCATTAAATAGAAACGTATTTACAAAATCCAAATCATGGTCAACTGAATGTTTATTAAAACAGGGAGTGAGCGACGCAGTTCAGCTGGAAGGACAGTCAACATTATGGCTGCCTGGAAAACTCTCAGGCGTTTCTGTTTGAGAGGAGCTTAGTGAGTCATTCATGCAAATTTATTCAAAACAGCAGAAAAAAGGGCAGAGCGCCTCTTCTTAAGCAGCTACAGCCCAGTGGCACATGCAGTGCAAGTGGCTCCATCTAGTGTTGGGAAGAATGAATTAGTGCAGCGAACATCCAGGAAACCAGGTTTTATTAGTACTGGTGACACCAGAACAACTGAAAACTATATTCACTAAAAGTCACACAGCCAAATTCTGACTTTTATTTTCTGTGGGATTGTTTTGATTTTGTTTAAATATTTTGGTTTAAACCTGAAACCCCAGTGAGGGATATATTTTTAGATCATTTTTTTAAGTCTGAATGTAAATAAAGACTCCTCAATGTTTTTAAGGGAAAAGATCCAATAAACAGTTTAAGGCACTAATCAGTCACACTTCAGCAAATTGCAGGTTCCAGATTATTTAAAGTCCAACATGGAGAAAAATGGAAATCAGAATTTAACACAACAATTACTAATGAGTAAGCCTGTCATATACTGTGCCTTATATACTGTGTGTCACTAGCAATACATGATAAGGACTATGATGCACATTGATGCAAAAAAAGGGTTTCTTACATTAGTGAGTATTCCTCCCCTCCCCAACTAGTTGCTGTAAGCAGTGGGTCATTGCAGTGGTTGCTATGCCAACCACAGCCAATAACATCAAGGAGTTTCAGCTTCCCAAACTGCATTCCTTAGGATATTTTAGATATAATCTACTAAAAAAATCCATGAATCAGGATGTTTTCAGCAAATGAGTTATGCTCCAAAAAAAAAAATAAAAAAATCTATGAATACTGAAATATAAATAGTGAAGTTCCACTGCACCTTATGAAATGCTTGCTAGGAGGATGTTCTGTGCAGCCGGACTCAGGCCTTTAATTTTACTGGGGTGGGTTATGATACAGAGCAGCTTATTATTGACTGGACCTCCTACCAGTCTCTTCCTATCACATACTGGTTTCCATTATAGAAAAATGATTGGATCAGTTGTCGCATGTTGAGTGAAACGAGTGTCTCTAAATTATAGAAATATTCGGAATGTCACTGATCCAATGTTTTCTGGTGACATTAAATACCACCTAAATGTCAGCCTTTAGCCAACCAGGCTGGAATCAATATTTAATCAGCATCATCACTTCCTGGTTTCACCCAGAAAACCTACAGAGCAGCGCGGCATCATTCACACAACATCCGTAATAAATACACACATATCAAAGATCCACCAATCAAGATTTGGGTTAATTTTTTAATTTTCAGTTTGAGTAAAGCCCAGAATGGCTACAGACTGTCTGTGGATTTAGTTGCACGTTTTATTTAAGGAGAGAAAGGGAGCAGAATAAAATTATTCAACATGAATGTAAAACTTGGCCATTAATTTTTATCCTTGTTGGACTCTAAGGAGGAATAAAGGGTGAGCAGAATATAAAAAAGCAAAGTCAATAAGCATGACAAAAAGTCTCCCCCGAGGCAAAGACTTGAATCTCTCGCAGAAGGATTTATCGGAGCAACTTTGGACTATTAATTCCCTCCTCTCCCCTCAGAAAAGGTCCGTTCAGAGTAACTAGTCTCTGAGGAGTTCCTCCTTTATTGCTCTGAGTTAATGATGTCACCAGCACAGGAGTGAAACACCTGCAGGGTTTTATTGGGAATAAGATCAGCAGTCGGCCATAAAGACGTCTCTGTGATGTGGATGAAGATGTCTTCAGAGGTGAGCAGTGGAACTTTTACACTGAATGCTTCATTTGTAATACTGAGACAGTTTCAAGGAAGAGACATTAATTTGCTTCCTCCTCATTAAACGCAAACAAATCCCTCCTGTTTTAGAAAGTTGAACCCGAACCCAAAACATATGCAGTAAAGTTCTGCAACTAAAGTCAGCGCTGGTGTCATAGGTCACTGCCAGGCTTCACAACCCGGCAGCATCCCTGAGCAGCTGGACCTGAAGATGCTGAGCTGGACTTTCAACTCTGAGCAGAGGAACCCTGAGGGGCTTCGTCCTGAACAGCACTTAGACACCAGAGGACCAGCCTTAACCTCACCGTTTGAAATTAGACCGTCCGAAACCAGAGCACTTCCTGATTTTACCCAGAGAAACTTTCAGTCACATTTCTTCTTATCATAGAGGAGAAGCTCATTTCTCATCTCTCACATCTGCAGATTATCAAGTTTCTGTGTTGTTGTTTTTTTTAAAATCTGTCTAAAAGATAAATAACCAAAAATGGAAGATATTTTTTAAAAAAGCAAGAAAACTGCCTGCATGCCCCTGGATTACATTGGAAAGTTTGCTGGTTATAACAGTTATAACTAAGGCTAATGATTATTTTAGTATCGATTATTCTGATGATTAATAAAAAAAAATACAGTAATGAAAAGTTTAACATTCTACAGATTTTTCATTTAAACACTTAAATCTTTTTATACAAATTAGAAATACATAAAATATACAAATAAACTAGCCCTGCAACTAACCACTGTGTTAGTGATCAATTATTATATTGACTATTCTGATATTCAAATAAAATAAATGCCACATTTTGCAGATTTTTCTATTTAACAACTTAAGCTTATTTTAGACAATATTAGAAAAGTAGTAAAATACAGATAAAATAGGGCTGTAACTAACAATTATTTTTAGTAATAGATTATTAGGATAATTAATTGTTTAATTGGATTTAATAAACATTGTGCTGATTTTAATTTAAGCACTTACAATTATCTTATGCAATGGAAATATACTAAGAAAATGCAAATAAACAGAAAATTAAATTCCTTCTTTAACTAGAAAAATAAGCATGTTATTGCCTAAAATGCAATAACAGCATTCATTTAGTGAATGTTTAATCATTTGTGACAAAGGATGAATCTGGAGCTAAAACATTAAAACATCAGCATGTGAAAAACTCAGGCCTTTCAGTTGACTTATCGACATAAGAGCTGATCTGGTGATTATGTTTTTAATTAGCCAATTAATAATTGGGTAGCAAAATGTGCTTAATAGTTATATGAGTAAGAAAATGTGTGTGTGTGTGTGTGTGTGTGTGTGTGTGTGTGTGTGTGTGCTAGGAGTGTGTTCCTGCTCACAGTTAGATGGGCAGGAAATGAGTCCAACTCAACCTGGAACAATGTGGGATCGGTTCCCATTTCCTGGAACATCTATTGCCTTTTCTGCTACAATACCAACAATCAAACTGGGAGCTTCAACGATCCCCTCAAAGGACATTATGGTTAGTTAAATACTTTTTAGCTTAAATAACTTTTCCACTTCATTTCCTACTTGAAAAACAATCATGTACACATCTGTTTGTTTGCTTGTTTTCAGCTGAGATTTATTTAGCAAACAGCCCAGTGTTGTCTTTGGGTTGACATGGTGAAGGCCTGAGCCAACTCAAAGCTAGAACTAACAGCAACGCAGAGAGGAACATGAAATCACTGCTTACCGGCACAGATGTGGTCAGCAACCAGCGGGATCGGGATCAGGCCCGGCGGCGAGACTTTGACAGTCTGTCAAGCACAGGAAGAAAGACTGGGAGTGAGAGCAACTCTTGATCTTAAATCAACTTTTGCTGTAAGCGAAAAAGTGCAGTGAAAGCTGATGGCTGCCACCGCTAAAAGGCTGGCTGCTGAACAATGCTTAGAGAAATGAAAACAGAGTCCCAGCTTGTAAAACATGAGGGCGGCATCACGATAAAAACTGCTGCATGAAACAGAAACACTGCTGGGAGATAAACCGCAGAGATTTGGTAAAATTTCCTCACATTAAAATATCTTAAAAGCTGGTGACACACTGTGACTTTCCCAAAACTCCCTGATGGAGTCAAAATGACTAAACGCAGCATGTTTTCCTACGAGGCAGCAGCGCTAGCGCTGCGCTACGGCAACACAAAATAAAAGCCTCCCACTGAGGTTATTTCAGCTCTGTGAAACATATTTACTCTCTTAGCTGTTTTAGATTTGTATTGATGTCTGTGTGTTGAATCATGGATGAGTTGCAGCCATTTGAAGTTTGTATGACTGAAGGATAGATCTGATATCAATATCTGTATTAGTACAAATATTGAAAGAAACTCTAGATTGGTTACTAGATCTATAAGGGAAAATCTATTCAGACTAATTCTATGCTTTGTGCTCTGAATGGCATCATGCTTTATTATCTATTTTACATTGGCTATTATGCTCATAATTGCACTGACTGAACAAATTAAAGTTGTGTTTTTACATGTTCCATCTGTTGGTGTATTTAAACTGTACTGGTGCAGCGTTATCAAATCAATTTATAGTTTAGTACACTTATATCTGTGCTTAAAAAAAAGAAACATTTTAGGTCAACTCAGCAGCATTTTCCTGCATAGAATCAGTGTCAGCCAATACCTACCCTCAGATATCTGTATCGGTATCGGAAGTGGAAAAAGTGGATTGGTGCATCCCTAGTCTGGTGTTATCTTAATTGGACATCAACACACAAAATCATGTCTAGAAAAGTCTTTTTTTTGTGCCGTTTACTAGACAAGATTTCATTCTGCAGGTTAGTTTGTATCATTTTCCAGTCCATACCTTCAATGCTCCAGAAAAATAAACAAGAAAAATCTAATAAAAACAAAATTGTCCATTTTGTTTGTGTTACAAACTTAATAGCTACATACTTATTTGTTTAGTTATATCTTTTAAGAAATGTTTCTGTATTGTTAATCACTGATTTCCTTCCTCAGAGGGCCTCTCTGAAGAAGAGCAGTGACAGCAGCTCTTTACAGAACGCCCTGCTTTTTGACCTGTTAGCCGTAAAACCGTCGCTGTGAAGATATGCAACTTGCTCTGTTTGACCCTGGGTCAGGAGCTGGATAATCCACATTAAGACAGATTGTGTTGTTAGTTAGTGATAATCATTGGTGCTGTAACTGTGTGAAGTGTTTTCCCCTCCCTTTAGAGTTGCAGCGCTCTCTGTGATCAGGGATCCTAAAGACAATAAAAAGAGAAAAGCAGGCAAATGTGCTTCAGAGCAGCAGGAGATTGTAACTGAAAGCACATCTCTGTCTGTTCTCCTCGCGAGTATTCAGAATCTAACTCTCTCTTGTCTTTCCTGTGTTATTTAATCTGTGTTAATAGGTGTCAACTCTGACAGGCTTTTTTGGTAATCGGTTATTCTATTGAATATTTGGATGAATAATCAATAGGATGAAAAAAACAGAACAGTGGCGAGCCTTTTAGCAGTTTCTGACTCAAAGCAGCTAACAGAGACAGAAACCTGTCCAGTGAGCTCAAACTCACCCAGACTGGGGCCTTTCACCCTGCCAGCCACTCCATCCAGAACCACAGCTGGCAGCCTCTCAATCTGCAGAGCTTTTCAACAACTTGCAGCCATTTGGCCTCTCCAATTAAATTTCTACTCAGGCAAAAATACCTCCAGAAAGAAAAAGTGAGCCCATGTTAACATTTACCAGTTTGCTGTTACTCTAAGAGATGGACAGGATTAGAAAAACTAGAAAAAGAAGCTTCACAAAAAACTCAGGATGAAATTTCCTTCTATACCAGCACAGCAAAGAATAAGCTCCACCCCTGGTGCCCAGATGCTGTAGGTGAGGGTTTTCAACATCTGGCTCACAGTGAAATATAAAATGTCTGTTTAATTAATTTGTTGTTTTTATTTGTTTTGGGGTGAAAACATAAATGGAACAACAGCTTTAAAATATTATCAGAAATTGGATGAACATAATTAATGCAAATAACTATGTTCATGCAATCAGACATTATGCTGCAGTTCATTTCTTTCACCATCCTAACTATTTATTTATGCATTAAAGTTTATTGAACTGGATTTCTATGAGGCTGGATTGAATAAACACTTTAAGCCAAACTGTCAGCAGAAGGAAAATGGAAGAGAGGAGCAAATATTAGCTGGAGGTTTGGCATTTTTATATCCTCCATTTTCCAATAGTAGAAAATCAACAGCAGTTCATTAGTTTGATTTTTATTTTGCAACTTCAAACCTGTAACCTTGTGGGTTTCCATAATGAGGTCAAAGGTTGGTATTTCCCTTCTGTGTGTTCAGCCTTCATGCAAGATAAAAATGTTTTCTTAATCTCACTGACATAAAGCTCCATCGGCTCTTTTTGTTTTACAAGTTAGACCTGTGAGAAAAAATCCATCTAATCTGTGAAATGATTTACAAACTTCTTTAACATCTAAACGATTTCCACTAACAAAACATAATGAAAAGACAAAATATGACATTTCTGTGGCTTATTAGCAAAGAGACACTTGTGTTAAAATATTGTAAGATTAAGATTAAACTGACTGAAGTCAAATATCTGAAGCAATCACTTCAGATTAATGACGGATTAAATCAGCCCCTGCAGCCAAACACGGTAAATCTTCATTACACAATGTTTGATGTTGTGAGAACATTATGAAAGTGTCTGCAGAGCAGCACAACGTCTCAACTACCAGATGACGGATTGATGGCTGCTGAGGATATTATGGTTTCAACACTTAAGCCACAGTTCTCCATCAGGAATGCCAACTGCTGGATGTGAAGCACAAACAGCTCAGTAAAAGTCTCATAATAAACAGTTAGTGTAGGCAGGTCGGTGGAGAGATCCCCAGAGGTCTGATGAAGCCAAGAGCGTGAGAATCTCTCCCTCTCTCTGTATTCTTAGTTCCTCTGGATTCCAGGGCGTAGATAGCTCTCTCTCTTTACTGCCTCTGCAACATTTAACTCTGACAAACTAAGAATAAAAGCATGGTTTATTAATAATTATTACAAACTTCTGGACAACGTCTCTGCTTTAAAAGAAAGTAACGCAGCACTGTTTCACATTTTGTCATGTTCCATTTTATAGAGGAACACAGAGTAGTGAATGTGATGTTCAATGGCAAAACCAGAAAAAACATCGGTAACACTTTATTTGAAGGGGGTGAATAAGACTGTCATGACACTGTCATTAACATGACATAACACCTGTCATGAACATGAATAAGCCTTCATGAATATTTATGACTGTTGTCATAAAGTGTCATTCGATAAATTATGACACTTTTAATACAAAGTTGACATTATTCAAAATGTCTTTATGACAACTTGACATTAACCAGGAAATCATTACTGTTTAAACTTTACCTTTAATAACAAAGTTACCTAATTTTTAAAGTGCAATCAGTAAAACTTTTATAACAAATTTATATCAGTAATGATTTCTTGGTTAATGTCAAGTTGTCATAACAAAGACATTTTGAATAATGTCAACTTTGTATTAAAAGTGTCATAATTTACCGAGTGACACTTTATGACAACAGTCATAAATATTCATGAAGGCTTATTCATGTTCATGACAGGTGTTATGTCATGTTTATGATGGTGTCATGTCAGTCTTATTCACCCCCCTTCAAATAAAGTGTTACCAAAACATCAAATAAACAGGAAAAATGGATCATCTCTCTGTGTTTTATCTGTTTTGTTGTTGTTGCTGTTTTTAACACAGAACATGAGTTGATTGGAATTTGGTGAAATTGGGGGGCCAAAGTCAACAACAAATGTTTATCCTAATAAACATTAGCAAATCAAGCCAAGAAAGCCAGATACTAAAGGAAAGCAACCAAAATACAAACACATGGGTCATGAACTGTAAGGTATTCATCAGACTCCGCCTGAAGAAGCCAAAGTACTTGTATTCAAAGACCTGAAGGAGTTGGAGAAATAAGATTATTAGTAAAAGACAAAAACAGAAATACAAAAAAAGTTTTTTGAACTCATGCCATTAATATGAATGTTGAGATTAAGGCTGTTGTAAACAATTATTCTAGTCATTCTATCGATTATCCTGACGGTTAATCGAGTAATCAAATAAAAAATGAGATTAAATGAAATATTGGTGAAAACGGCCGTAACATCAGTGTGCCTTACGTTAAGCATCAACACCCGCCGCGCTCAGAACCAGCCAGGCAGCAGCTCCATGAGAAGGTTCTCCATACATCGCGACAGTCATTTAAGGACACATTGGTCCCCCAAAAATGGTAAAAACCCAGACATTTTCATTAATCAATTAAATCCCCTGAACCAAACTTGAGAATTGGATTTTATGCTTCTATGTGCAAAATCAGAGAAGTGAGAGTGTTGCGCAACACAAATAATCATCCGAGTGGAAGATGGTGTGCTAAATAATAAAACATAATTTAACAAAGCTTCGAGGCAGATAATTTGCCTGGAGAAGTTTTAATAATGGAGGTACTTGAATCTTTCAAGGAATCGTTACAGCCTGAATGAACATGAAAACAATTGGATACGATTTGGTGCCACATGTGGAAGTGGCACAGATCAGATGTTTTGGATGGTGAAAACAAATCTGAAGTTCAGACAGCTGTGAAAAAGTCAGATTTGAGTCACATATGGGCAATATATAAATGTATATACTGCAGAACATGAACAAGGATTTACAATTATCATTACAACATTTTGACAAAAAGGGAAGAAAAGCAGGAAGATATCAGCCCACAGAGAACAGACTGCTGATCCTTCACTCTTACAAAACTCTGAATAAGTAATCATCCTTCAAACACACAAGGATCTAATATTTCTAGAGATCAATAAGGAGTAAATACAGTTGGAATAAATGCATTTTTAAAGACAATTAATGCATGAATTTATCCTTTTGGGGACAAAGAGGTAAGGGACCCTTTCCTGTTGTTGACTTTCTGTTTTTGTTGCTTCTTTACCCAGAGTTCACCAAGTTTTTGAGGTTTATTTGTGCTGACTTGCTGCAAAAGTCATGAGTACAAACAGCTGACCGCTTGTGAAAAAATTATCCCAAAAATACAAAAAAAAACTTACTAATATGGCTTGACAGGATGATTAGTAGCTATTAACAGTGATATGTGTGGAAATGAGTGAAAGTTATTTTGAGTTCCTCATCTACATAAAAATGAAAATTACTTATTGCAATAAATATTATCCTTGTTTAGTTAATGCACATTTACTCACCACAGCTTCATTATGACTCTGCACCAAAGACAATAAAATGTCTTCCTGTCTTCATGTGAAATGTGGACAGATTGTTGAATGGAACAGAATCTCTCTTCTAGTCCACCAGGGGGCAGTCTAAAAATTCATAAGCTTTTCTATTTGCATTTCAATCAGGTCATTAATATAAACAGAAGAATCTCAATAAATGAAAATATCTTCAAAAATTGATTCAGTTCATCCCTCTGATTAAAAAACTCATCATTCCACAGAGAATTATCCAGAATAATTTATCTTAATAATTTCTCTTCAGGTTGATTCTGGTTTTCTGCGCATGACAACCAAAAACTCTGTTTCTCAGGTGAATACAATACTACATCTGACTAAAAGTAAACTAAAAGTTAGTCCATGTACTGAACAGTTTCTGCTCTCAGTAGTTGGTCTGGGCTCCTTTTGCATGAATTCCTGCATCAGTGCAGAGCGGCTTTGGGGAGATCAACCTGTGGCACTCAGGAAGTCCAGGCTGCTTTAACAGCAGAACTTCAGCTCATCTGCACTGCTGGTTCTGGACCTAAGCAAATCCTTTGGGAATTCTTATTAATGCTGAAAAAAACTCTTGGAAAAATCCCTGAAAAGACAGCAGATGACTAAACACAATTACATTTTTAAGACCAAAATTATAATGTTCTGTTAAAGTTAAGACCACTTCCTTTTGTAAGGAAGCTGTTACTTGCAAAGAAGTAAATGGGAAGCAGATTACAAAATGTCTAGAATTGATTTTAAAGCAACAAATGAAACGCTGTCCCAACACCAGAGACCCAAATATGCAGGAAGACGGAGAACGTGCTGAAAACGAACCTAACCAGGCCGAGTGTCGGTACGAGGTCTCAGCCTCAACGTCTGCTTTGGAGATAAACACAAACCGAATGACCAGAGAAAACCTCAGGCAGCAGCAGATCTGAGGTTAACAGAGGAACTACTGTGTGAAACCTGAACATGACTCTGCTTAGAGGTCAGACGTTCAACAAACTTATTTATGATGGGGGTTAAGATGAACTACTGGAGCCTGGGGTATAACCAGTACTATGGGATGAAAACTTGTAAGAATTTCTTCAGTTGTTGCCAACACTCATCGTGGAATTCAACATTTATTTCAAGGATTTTCTCTTTTATGAGAATGACCAGAGCAGAACTACGACAGAAAGTGGATCTGTTGAAACAAAACCAGACCAACTTATGACTCAATAAAAAGGCTCTGGATCTGTGAAACTTATGAAGACTAAAATACTTTCTTTATTCAGAAAGTCTGCTTGAATCTTCACACACAACATATATTAACACACAGAAGAACCAGTACAACAGTATCTACAGATCACCTTGAGCAGCTTGGAGGCTAAAGCTGTAGCTTGAAGTATGAGCATTCATTGTTTTAGGAAATGATGCTCATACTTTGAAACAATGCTCAATATCGTAACTGACCTCCATGTGAAAGCAGAGCGTCGCCCCCAGTCGAAATAGGAAAAATTACACCAGGGTTGGCAGAGCCGAGGTACATGAAGGCATGTGGCCAAGTGTGAGGATGAGTGGAGGGAGGTAATCAGGGGCTCTGCTGCCAACTTAACCACTTTGTTGTCATATTTAGCCACTTTCCAGACCTTTTAGCAACTATTTTTCACTCTAACAAGTAGCTAGCAACAAATCTAGTGATTTTTTCCCAAAAAACAGTTCCAGGTTGTTGTTTGTGCTGTAAAAACTGACTTCATAAATGTACACAGGGTGATTTGGTGTCTCAGTTCTTGGCAACGCAGGCAGCCAAATACCTTCTGTTGCATCTGACTCTCCCTCAACCACAGCCTAGACACACCCATCGTGGAGCTCGATGGTGTAAGTGGTACGCTGGTGGACCGTTCATAACCGTTCTTGTTTTGCTTTTTCCCTTTTGCTTCCATTTCCTGTGATTGCTGCATTTTTTGTTGCGTTTGTTTTTGTGAGTTTAGTCTTCGTGTGTTTGCTGTGTGTTTCACCGTTTGCACCTTACGCCACCGTAGGATGCAACTGGGCCTTGAACTTAGCCATCAGATCAAGCGGGCCGGCATGCCCAGGATGATCGGACTGCTGTTGAGTGGGTTTGAGGTCAGGATTGCATCTGCAGGCCTTCATCCACTCCACGCCCTCCAGATGCAGATTTTCTATTTTAAGAGCTGCAACCAGTTCCTCCTGAAACTCAAACGAAACATTCAGAAGAACATCTGGTTCTGACCGTTAGATCTGGTTTGAGGCGACTCAATTATCTGCAGGAACCGCGTCATAGAAAGAATGTTGCCTAGCTAGCAGAATGAAGGATTTTGGTGCTACCTTGTTCTAAATGAACAATGATGTAAAGATATAGACTATGGAGCCACAGCATTACATTTTGTTCATCTGTCCCTTGTTTACTGCTTTACTGCCTTTTTCTGCACTGCATCCAATAACTGAGGATTCATTTCTCTGAATATATTATGTTTCTGTGTTTGTTAGTGAACACAGAACATAAAAGTTATGATGGAGAGTTTATCAGTGCTTCATGAAAATGTTTTATTTTTCAAGTGTTTTTCATTTCCTGAGTTCAGATTTTGGATAGTATTTAATATCCCAAATGTCTTTGGCAAAAACAAGCAGATAACTCATGATTTTAATTCTGAGTTTCCCAAAAGTCATTTTTATTCTCTCTGTGCAGCAGGCTGATTGCTTTTTTCTGGCTTGAGCATTCAGAGTGGGATTGGTTGTGCTATATCTGGCTTTGTGTACCCGCTCCTACATGCTTGACTGAAGAATCTCATTTTGCAACAACAATGTGAACGAAAAATGCCGGTTCTTCAACAAAGCTCTACTGGTTCACCGCACTTGATCGAAAACCATCTTTTCCTCTTAAGAAGATTCTTTTGAATGAAGTCCAACAGAGAGAAAGTGAGAGTCGCCATCTTCATCGTTAACTGAGGAGTTATTTTAAAGTAGCTGAATACATCAGCATACCAACAAATGTAGTGCACTGAATGTTCCTCACAGATGCCCCACACAGAAAATCATTTCCATAGACGCTTAGAAATTCACAGAATTCACCTTCCGTTCTCTTTTCATGGCTGTCGAATTTTGCATCTGGTATAGAAAATGAACTTTGCACTGTAGAGACCTGTCTGGGATGTAGATGGTCTTTAATTTGACAACTTAAAGAAGGAACATATTGAATTTTTCAGGTGATATTGGACTTGAGACAGGTATCTAGACAGACGGATTCAATGTTTGTGCATCAAAAGGATGCAGAATATAATTCATCTGTCCAAATCTGTCAGATGTCATTTGAACCTCTTGCACAGAAAGTCAAGCGCCGCCTAGTAGCGAATCAGTATTAGCAAATTTGCCTATTTACTGAATTTTTCATGAACCACCTCTAAAATATTCTGTTTTTCTCTAGTAAACATGTTATGTAAAGAAAAGTGGCTCAAATCAGATCTACACATTTACTTTACATGGATTAAGAACCTCCTTTAGCTTAAAGGCTATGAAGAACACTTTTTAAAGTTGTTTTAGATGTTCTTGTTTCAGACTTTCCGCTTTGATTTAAAGTAAAGAACGAACAGCGTAAGGCTTTAGAATCTATTTTATTTCAACTCTGCACAGTAAATTGAAGAATAGCTACTGAAAGGGGCTAATCTACCTCTGTGATATAAAACGGTGGCAACACAAGCTGGCTAACGGTAACAAGTTCCAGAAATCTAAGCAACTAATCATGAATCACTTACTGCCAAAAAACAACTGAAAGTACAATTTATGGAACAATAAAAATGAAGAGGAAGGGTCCAAAAACAGTCTGCCTCATCCAACAAGCCTCTAAATCAGAGTGGATCAGGTTTAAAGAGTTTAATTATCATGGCGGGGTCTCAATTTATGGAGCACCGGGCCGCCGAGTGACTCACTGACTTGTTTTTGATTAGAGGCCTTGCATGAGAGCTGGCTCTGTCTTTTCCAATGAGGCTCCTTGATGCACAGCTAATCACAGCGGCTACTTCAAAGATCGCACCAAATTAAAGCTGCAGGACCTTTTTAATTCAACCCAACACCTCACTGCCAAAGACACACAGTTCAAATCAGGAGAGAGAAGTTGAACCAATAAAAGTGGAAAAGATGTGATTCATTTCTCAACTCCAACTTTCTTCTTTTTTTTGTTGGAAGAATATTTAACTCGTCTGAAGCGATGACCAACATATTGAATTCAAAGGACTCAATATGTTGGTCATATTGAGTCCTTGTAGTGAAGGATAAAAACTTCACTACACAAAAGAATGTATACAGACCCATTCAACAAATTAGAATATTATTAAAACGGTTATTTATTTCAGTAACTAAATCACCAATTGAAACACATTATATAGATTAATTAAACATCTGATGTTTTAACACCTGCATTTCTTTTAGTAATGATGATTTCCTGCCTAACGAAAACACAGCATTAAAATTTGAATATTATATCAGACCAATAAAAAGTATATTTTTAGAAACAAAAATGTAGGTTTAATGAAAAGTATGTTTAACATCTGCTTAAAGGTTGTTTTCAAAAGGCTATTTTAATCTGACAAAGGAGACTCATTGGGATGTAACTATAGCAACAACTGGATTTAAACAAATACAAGACACAGTTGTAGCTTTTGCATTTTGATAGCAAACAGGCATGTAGAGTGATATAAAAACACCACAATGTTTCATATCCAAGTCATGTCTTTCACTTTGACCTATGTTGGAAACTCTTATTTTGAAAGAAAGGAAGTAGAACCTAGATCAGCCTGTCCAACAACACTCACTTGCAAAATCAGTTTAGAAGTGTCCATAATAGGGCTGCATGATATTTGAAATCTTGCAGATTTTATTGTATAGACACAGAGGAAGGCATCAAAAAAAAAAAACTATGTTAAAGGAAATAAGTAGCATTTCCAAACTTATTTTTCCAGATGTTAACTTTCTGGATGACTCTCAAACATCTCCTTTATCATGCTAGCAGGACAAACAGACACATGTTCAGCAATAACCAGAACAAAAATATTGGTCTTTCTGGGAAACCGAACATTGTGTTTCACTTCACCCTCTGAGATGGATGCATGTCTAAAACCCTGAGGCGTAACCAGGGAGACGGCGGGGCAGGAGGAGCCGCGTGTGTCTGCAGGCTGACTGTGGGTGGCAGCTGCTTCATCTGCAGCCTCCAATTTAACTCAGCAGTTTTCCTTTAAACATTGTGGTATTCAAAGCTTAATTACACACAAACACAAAGGCAAAGAAGAATACGGACAACTTTACTGAAAACCACCGTGAAAAGCACCAAATAGTTGTATCCTAATACTTAAATCCTGCATGGTGACTGACAGTAAGTGAGATGCTGCAGCCGTCTGTAAGGTAATTTAAGATGCTCTTTTTTGAGTCACCTCAGTTTTTATCAGCCAGCCTCTAAATTTAGTCTTCAAGGATTTCTGCTTCAGAAAGCAAAAGCTTTCTGCAACAGATCTGCAAATAAAACTGAAAGCATATTTGATGTTTTTTCTGTTTATTTGGTTAAAAGAAGCACAGCGTGTGATTCGGTTTCGTTTCTTCTACATCTGAAGGTGGGGATCCCTGTCCGTCTTTAACGCGCTCTAACTAAACTTTCTGTCAGATCTTTTAGTTTTTCAGTGCACCTTCATGATAAAGACACTGAAAGCTTAGATGTTACAAACACTCAACAAGTTGCATGATCAAAGTCCTGCTTCCAGGCACTGGAGACATTTTCACATATAATTATGAAATTGGTCTGCAGCAGCACAAAATCCCTGCTAAAATAAATGAGTAAAAAGATTTTCTACTGGCTTTAAGGCTTTAATACTGGATATCCAATGATAGCATTCACAACTGACCTGAGCATTCAGTGTTATAATGTCACAACAGATCAGGAGGTTTAAAATGAACTGGTTCATGTTATCAGTCTTAAAACTAAAAATGTGGACTGAAATGTTTCTGCACCGTCTTTAGCTAATAACCGTCTTCATGTTGCTTTTGGCTCTCAGGTTTATCCATCTGTTTGTTTCTCCTCCACTCTCTATGTTTTCATATGTTGTTTGCTAGAACAGCTAAAAAAAACAACTATTTTAATATTTCTGCAGTCAAACAACAAAGCTGGTTTGAATTCGTCTTCAAAAGCCCAAAAATATATGTATCTGTTCAGCTGCCAAAACGACTCATCATCCCTGCAGAGCTTTACAGCCGTTCGTTTTAATCCTCTTTTTTAAGCTCGGCCTCTTCTGAGAAACTCTTTATTTAAAGTTCAAGACAATAATTGTTCTGTGATTTTAACAGCCTGTTTTCTGATGTGAACTCCATTTAAATACTCTGTTTGACTCCATTCATGTTTTCCACACTATGGAAATCACTGGGCCATGTTTCTGTATGAACATTGATTATTGATCAGATCTGGTAGCAGAACGTCTCTTGCATGATCTTTCTGGGAGCTCTGCACACCCAGGTGTGGAGACACAACGTGGCTGCTGCACAGCAGACCCGCGCATGCAGCCGTGCATGTAGGCTTAATCAGAGGAATTGGTAGTTTGCTTCTGCAACATCTCACTTGTTGCAGAAGCAACAAGTCTTTAGTCAGTGACTTGCTCCAAGAAAAGCTTGTTTCAGGGCAGAGACGCTTTTTCTCTGCAAAACTAAAAAAAAAAAAAAAAAAAAAAAAAACATCAGTTCAAATATTTCAGAGTCTTAAATATTTGACAAGTAAGAAAATAATTTTTACTTTTTAATGAGAAAATTTGGCTAAAATTAAATCCCCAAATCCCAGACAATTGCTGTCTTTGGCAAAAGGCAATATGTAATATGGAAATATGTATTTACTTATGAGAAAAACACAATTAAACTACTTTTCATAAATCAAACCGATTTTAATTAGATCTGCTTTCTGCACAGGCTTGAAGTCTGGCCTCTTTAAATCATTTGCTCTCAGTCTGCGCTCCACTGGCGGCTCTTACAGTTTAGTGGCGCTCAGAGAAAATGTTGTTTTCAACCAGATGTTCATTAAGGAATCACAATCCTCACTGAAGTATCAATAAATGTAATATCACAAGTTTATTTGTAATATTTAGTGATCCAACGCAACTCAGCTTTACTTATACAGCACTTTAATAAAACCAGTAAAGAATCACAATGTTTTATAGTGAAAATAAATAAATCCAACAGTATTCAATAAAATTAGGACAAACTATTAAATTAATACTTTAAACAGTATAAAACGAACTGAGAACAACTAATGCAAAAGTGAGTTAACAGCAAACAGCCAGAGGAG
This sequence comes from Poecilia latipinna, assembly GCF_001443285.1. Taxonomy (NCBI): domain Eukaryota; kingdom Metazoa; phylum Chordata; class Actinopteri; order Cyprinodontiformes; family Poeciliidae; genus Poecilia; species Poecilia latipinna. The sequence continues at coordinate 45,684 of NW_015114846.1, forward strand.
ATGCCAGTCTCATTTCCAAAGGCAGTTCAGCCCACAAAATGGAAAATTATAATAAATTATGCAACATGCAGTAAAAGTTGGGTCTTTAAAAATATTTCGTCACTTGGGTTGAATTTCACCGTCTTTAATGCTCACAATTAGTAAAGATCTGAACGTTTATGGAAGAGAGTTTAATCAAGCAAGACTTAATCATAATCAACATCTTTATCAATATTTACCGGTGGTATTGTAGTGTTATGTTTTCCTATTTCTGTACATCCACAGTAGGAACTGTTTGCAAAATAAATAGGAAGCAAACTAGTGGTTCTGTAAAACTAGACAGTGAAACCAATGAAAGTGAAATAAACAGATTACAGATCTCTATGATTTGGTCTATTTCTATTTAGAGCGGTTGGCCACGCCCACTTTTGTTTTAATTAAAAACATTTGATTTAACACTGGGGACAATTTTGTGCAAAGTTTGGTGAGATAACAGATAACTCTCCCAATTTGCATTTTCATGGAGGAGAGAAGAGTAATAGGAAATCCTCAATTACAGAAAACCTTCACTTTGCTGTCTCTGCTCAGGCTTAAGATGAGGAATGTTTACCTGACACTGCCATGTTTTTGTAGAAATATTCAATTCCCTTTAATGAAACAACAATACATATTTTTGAAATGCTCTGGTTCAAGCAACACACCAACCAACCACCACAGATGAAGGCTCTCAACAGGAACAAGGCAGACCCACCATGAAGCTGTTCGTTCAGAGCTGAGCTGCAGCAAACAGAAAACAGAAGCTAAATGTGCATAATGACAGTTTTATTGTTCGTAAGGCTGAATCAGGAGCTCTTTGTGTTACGTAGGAGCTCCTCCACAGTAATGTGAAAATGTTTAACATGCTTCAAGCTGTAAACTGTCAGCTCAGGAGGAAATTAACCTGCTGGTGTGGAATATTCAGACATGGACTCGCCTTCAACCTGAGCAGACCACAGCCCAACTCACAAATAGACCCGACTGTAAACTACCGCCAGCCATTCACATAGCAAGCTGAAAATATAGGCACAGCATGTGCTGCTAGCAGTGGGCATGCAGCAGAGTGGAAGGTCCACAGGAATGCAAAGCAAACCGTGTGTCGGCCTGCAAAAAGGGCTGTGGCAGAAGCTTTAATGACAACAAGTACAGTCAGAGTGAGTCAGCGGCCATGCTGGTCAGCAACCAGCCACGCTCTGCACGTCCTGCTGCTGATTACACTGGAGGGACCAGATTAAAGTGGCAGAGAAAAGGGGGAGATAACTAAATGTTGATGTAGCAACACAGAGAATCCATTGTGAGGCCCGGCAGAGTGAGATCTAACCAGCACAGACAGAACCGCCCCCCCACCGGCCAGCAGAATGGGAACCTTCATGAAAGGACAAAACAGAGAGCGGAGCTCTGTGGCGACTGTGTGGGCCGAGGAAAGCTGAGGAAGTCAACACAGTCGGAGGGTTTACATTGTTGCTTTTGTTCACAACCGCAGAGAATCAGGCAGCGGGTCCTGGAGGAAAACCGCTTCAGAGGTTCTGGTTTCTGTCTGAAAACAAAGTTTGTGGAATCCCATGATGCACTGGGGTCATTAAAGCAGCGCTCCATGAGGTGATGATGCTGAAAAACTCTGTCTTTTCTGCTAATTCATTACTGTAGCTATGGGTCACTGATTGCAGTGTTCTGCTCTTCAAACAGCCTGAGCTGCCGATTCACTTTCTGGACGATGCCAATTTTCTCTGTCTGAAAAGTCGCTGACTACTGTTTACTGAGCATGTGCAGAAGTGACCTGGTGGACGGGTCCACGGGTCTTAGTTCAACTTTGTGCTGATCACATAAAATGTAAATAAATTACTGGACTTAATAACATGAAATAGTTTATGGGTTATGCATACTTTTGCTAAATACTACCAGTAAAAGTCATCAGTGTTTTAGTGATTAATTTACTGCCTGAGTGACATGTTGATATTTTGTCTCATCGGTGGGTCATGAGGTTGGTGCTGCTGCACCATGTGAGAATGAATGCAGGGTCAGATGAGGATGACCTTTCACCCCTGACATGCAGCAGCTGGCCTTGATGCCCGCTGCACAGCACAGCTGGAGGATTCGGCCTGAAACGGAGCGGCTGCTTTCATACGGCCCCCTCTGACTGCAGGACATACGTTGTGTATTTTTGTCTGCAGTTTCAACAATGTGATGTACGATGAGTATGAAACGTGTTGAATTAAACAGATGTTGATTTTTAAAAGATAATTATTGAAAAGTCAAAAGCAAGTTCTAAATTTACTACATGGATCTGAAACAGGATAACAGACACTAACAGTATGTAGAGCTTTATTTATAACATTTAACATTTCACTTTTAGTCACTATCCTGCTACTTACTTTATATCAGAATTTTTCTGTCAATTAAATATTCAGATTACTGACGGCAATGAGAAATGTCCTGATTGGTTGGCGTATGAATTAATGATGCACCAATCAGTTTAGGGCTGAACTGATTAATCAAATTAATTGTGACAAATCGATTATTTAAATAATCATCAAACAATTTAGTAAACCGATTAATCAATGCCTGGAGTACGACTTAAAAAAATATAATTTGCTGAAAGAACAACACACTCAGAGCAGTATTTAAGCCAAAACTGCATGAAAAATAAATACAATTTAGCATTTAAGATAAAGAAAACTTTTGTTTGTAAGTATGTTCAAAACTGAACTGCTCATGTGGCAGCTTTAGTTTCACCTGGTTCAAACTCTAAAAAAATAAAAAATAAAATTTCCCATTAAGTTTTTTTTATCTGAATATGGTATTCTTTAAAAATAAGATCAAATCAGCAGGTCAGACCTGAAACAAAGCTGGAAACTAGTACTGGTCTGATTGGCAGCCGTAAGATAAATCAATGCATGACGGTTGCATGACGGTTGCATGACGGTTGCATGACGGATGCATGACGGATGCATGACGGTTGCATGATGGATGCATGACAGATGCATGACGGTTGCATGACGGATGCATGACAGATGCATGACGGATGCATGACGGTTGCATGACGGTTGCATGACGGTTGCATGACAGATGCATGACAGATGCATGACGGTTGCATGACGGTTGCATGACGGTTGCATGACGGTTGCATGACGGTTGCATGAGGCATGGGAGTGGCATACAAAGCAGCATCTTGCTCAGCTGTTGCATCTGCACAGACTCAGAATCTAAGCTTTTCATTCTCCTCATTCCTGTAAACCTTCACTGTGATCATAACTTTCATGTCAAACCCTCTGAAAATTAACTTTAGAGGAAAAGTGCTTAACTTTCTCCAACCAGGATTAAATTATTCCTCCTGCTGAAAAGCTTAACATCTGTAAACATGATGAAGTATTTCAGTGAACACTGTTAGGCCAGATTTTGGTCTCAATGCTCCCCAGCATGACAGCCTCATGACACAAAAAAATAGAGCATCAAAGCAATAATGTAGCTCTGACCAGCTGTGTTTTAGATTTCTACGGCTTTCTGCCCAGGGCGGCAGGATGGGAGAGGTGCCTAGTAGTAGCAAATATGAGTTATCTTTCAGTTATCCCCAACTTCTCAAGTTTTCTACAGATTATTTCCATGTCCAGTCAATAACAATATACTCTGTTATGTACTACCCAACAAAAACTAAATATTAATAATAAATTTATATTTTAGCATAACCCTTCTGGGTTAGGTTGGGTTCTCCAAGTTGGTTTGATCCAAAATCAGGGCACATAAGTCACTTCATCTCCATAAAGTAGCATTTATTCTTGGTGTCACGTTGAATTACAGTAAAGTCTGTCAAAAAAAACACATCAATGCAGATAATGTATGTTGCTTACAGACACTGCATGACCACCAACCACTTTTCTTGATAAAGTTTTGTTTAAAGAAGAAAGTAGGCGTCACAGGTGATCTGTTGAGGAGTGTAATAGTTGCTAGACCAACCAATGGAAATGGAAAGTAAATGAAATGTACATAATCTTGGCGCATAGAAACATCTTCTCAGAGTCAAATTAGCTGTTTTTAAACTAAATCTAGCTGTAATCTCAAATTAATCAGCATATAACCAAATGAAATCTGGATGTCTGGCCCAAACACCCGTGTGAGAGGCCATTATGCTCCATATTTTTCAAAATTAGCTTCCCTATTTTCAGACAGCTTTGAGTGTCTGTTTAATTGTGAGGGGGCTTCAGAGGGAGAGGTTCGCCCTGGGCGCCATTCATGCGAGAACCGCCACTGGCTATGACAACACTTCAGACAAGCATTAAAACTATAAAACTCTCATTACAACAAAACGGTATATTTCCGCATAAAGTCCACCTAAAATTCACTGCAGTTTCCGGTTACTACACAGAAGCCAGACATTGCTGTCTCATTTTATGACATTAACAAATGTTAGAAAGTGTTGAAACTCGCCAAACAAACCCTGAACAGTTTAAACCGGAAAAAACGCAGGACCTTCATGTCAACACGAAGCGCTAAAGGTTCGGCGGGACATCAGCGCCAGCAGCAGCTTCCAGATCTGTAACTTACCTGGTTCACGTCTTCTTGTTCTTCGGGGGCCGCGAACAGTCCAGCGGCAGGGGGAGAGGCGGCCAGCCGAGGCGGGGGAAATGAAATCACTTCCAGGGAACTTCAGCCCAGAACGGTCCTGTGGTTCGGAAAGCTCAGCGTTTCTTTCCTGCGTCTTTACTTGAACAAAGTGTCCGGGACGTCCTGCTTCCCGGCCGCCCCTGACTCACCGTGACCGTTATTCAGAGGTTTTTATTGAACAAAAAGGAAAGGAAGTTTGGGGAATGAGAGGAGGATCTTACTGACTCCTACAGGCGAGTCAGGATCCCAGAGTTTTACAGGCTGGGGGCTAAAACACTCGACATGCGAATATTTAGTTCCATCATCATTTAAATTATAAAAAAAAATAAAAAATCTGCATTCAAATCATTTAGTGAACAAATACGACAAGGTTTGTTTATGATTTTTCATTTTAGGAGTTTTGTCTGCAGATTCAGATTCCACGGAGGTTTTAGAAAAATATACAAGAATCTGTATTTTGATTTCGATTATGCTGTACGTAAAAAAGTGAAGGTATAAAAAGTTTCTGCGTCCATCCGCTTTTTCGATCTATCATATATGTCTTGTTTTATTTATTTATTTATGTATTTATTTATTTATTTATTTATTTATTTATTTATTTATTTATGTTTTATTTGCTTTATCAGTGTGTGTGTTTTTGACTTGTGAATGGAAAGATTACAAATGGCCGAAATAAATAAAATACCTGAAAAAAAAAGTTGAAAATTGTTGGGTGGAGTACCCAAATGTTGTCCTGAAGTAAGAGTAGCACTTCAATACATTTTTACCCAAAGAACAGTGAAAAATTATTTCACAGATAAAAAGGCTACTTGAGTAACTGATTAAATAACAGAACAAAGCTTGTGAACAAACAGGAGGTCTCACTTCAACATAAATTGTAAGTGTCTGGGGCATTTTTGGTTCAAACATAGTAGTTCTTTATTTACTGAAGTTACTCTCAGTACAGTATCCAGAAATTTTACTCAAATAAGAATGGCAATAACTCATAATAATATTATTAAAACAAAAGTAAAAGGTATATTGTAATAAAACTACTTCTAAAAGTACACCACCTCCAAAAGGTTACTCAAGTAAATGAGAGTTAATGTGTGGAAAGGCTAAATTGGGTACATTTTTAAAAACGTCTCCATGACAACACAGTAATATTCATATCACAGGTAGACCAGGTGTTTAAAGAAGCTGTCAGGCCTCAGTGTGTAAATCTAGCAGGTTTTGAACCAGAAATAAAACAAAAACAAACATCAAAGTCAACATATTTGCTCAGTGTCTTTGAATTTACTCTGACTTGATTTTAAAATATCAATGACGCAAATCAAGCGTTGATTTTTTTTTCATGCATTTACATCTTTAATTATCATCATCGACTGTGAAGTTTTCCATAGTGAGAAAGAAGCTCACCGTTCTCTATGGACAGGAAAACTTAAACTCACCTCACCTCGTGTGTCTCTGCTTGAATAAACCTGCTGTTGATTACACCACCATTATAAAAATACAAAAAAAGACACATTTAAAAGTTATTATCATTAAAACACACCTTTCAGGCCCTGTTGGGAGTCATAAGAAAGCAGATTTAGTATTTAAAAGTACACGTACAGAACATCAGAAATAAGTGAAAGAAAACATAAAATACGAAGACAAAGCTTAACACACAACAATCTGAAGGAAATAAATACTCAAAATAAAACATAATTAAATTATGTTGACTTTAGTCATTTCTTAAAATGTTGATGTTTTATTTTAGTGGTAGTAATATTTGAAACCTGTATGCTTTTTAAATCTGCCTGAGTTCTGGAGGCCTGCAGGATCCGGGACTCAAATCAGAAAACAAAGAGTCCACTTCTTTTTTAGAGGGATTGTTGAACTCAGAGAATCATCAGTCAGCCATGTCAGCTGATTTCTGTATGAAATATTGCAACAACTATTTCTTCAACACATAATGTGTCACAATTTGTGCACTTTTTAACCTTTCCTCTCAGCACTAATACATAGATCATGATAGAGGAGCACAGGTGGGCTTGTTGAATTAATGACTTAATGGGCTGCGTGTGGAAGAGAGCCAGGCCTCAACTAATTACAGTACAGTGATAATCAGTGAAGCCAGCCGTGCAGCTCACTGTGACCAAGGACAAAGACAGGAAGACGCAGCACAGTGTGCGCCTGCTGCAGCTGAGACGCTGCCTGTGCTGCTCACCTCATCACTGCTGTTGACTTTTTATGCTTCATTTCAGGCAACAGCAAGTCATTTATCATCTGTCACTAAAATTAAAAACAAAAATAATAGGACATGGAGCAGCGTGTGGCTCGGTCCAGTTTAAAAAACACCGGTTGTGTTCTCATCACTTCTCTGGTTGTGTGCAGACACAGTTGGGGAAAATGGCCGAACAGCAGGAACAACAGTTGTGAGAGATTATTACCATATGAAGCTCATCACCATGAAGGCAGATGTCGCTTGGAGTGAAATTTTTCCCTCGATTGTCTTGTAGTAGCAGGAATGCATGAGGTAGAAATCTAGGTAAGAAGTCTCGTATCTGATGCCTTTTCTTGTTTTACCCATTTATGTAAAATTATGGTTTAAATCTGGGAGAAACAGAAAATCAGAGACCAACCACATAATGATTAAAGTTTCTTATTTGCGTCAGAACTCAGCATGTGAATCCAGCCTGCTGCTGCTGCTCACTGTCTGCCAAAAGTCATTGTAAAAGTAATTTCATCACATTACTAATACACACTTTATTGTATTTTATTGGTATTTTATGTGGTAGAAAAACACAATGTAGCAAAGGAAGGAAAATGATTCAAGGTGTTCAAATCTTTTTACAACAGGAGCATCTAGTTTACATACTTCAGATCAACATTAGATTCTTTTTCTTCTTTTGCTCTTTCCTTTGTTTTGTGTTTGTATTTCCTATATACAAAATGTGCTATATAAATAAAATGACCTTTATCTTGACAATCAAATCTGAAAAGCGTGGAGTGTACGTGTTCAGCCTCTTGTTTATTTGAAGATAGCTTTTGCTTCAGTTGCAGCTGCAGAAGTTAATTTGTGATCATCAATCACAGGCTGATCATTTTCTCATTCTTCAAAAAGCCTCAGTTAAATGCGACAAAGAGTTCTGGATATCATTTACTAAAATCTACAGCAGATTTTCAGCTGGACTTTGATCAGTTTAGTAATCACTAGAGACAATGTGGTTTTGCAAAGAACAAATCATAAAAGTACAAATACAATTAAAAATATAAAAAATAACCACAACATGCACAATAAACCAAAACACAAATACTGATACTACATTCTTTATTTTGGTTTATCAAGACAACTTCTATATAAATCAGTCAATTACATTTTATTTGTATAGCACCTTTCAGCAACAAGACATTTCAAAGTGCTTTACATCATAACAGCACAAAAATACAAAGTCATAGAACATACAGACCACATTACATTTTGCACATCAGATAACTGATTAATGTTTCATGATTATGTTTCTAAAGCAGCTAAACAGCTGGTTTTTAGTCTAGATTTAAAGAAACTCAGTGTTTCTACTATTTTTCAGTTTTCTGGAAGTTTGTTCCAGATTTGTGGTACATAGAAGCTGAATGCTGCTTCTCCATGTTTGGTTCTGGATGCAGAGCAGAACCAGAACCAGAAGACCTGAGAGGTTCTGGTTTTAATGTGGTGCTGAACCGTTCAGCCATTTATAAACTAACAGTATTTTAAAGTCTGTTCTCTGAGCTAAAGACCTATGATAAAGACCATTCAATAAATTACAATATTATTGAAAATCCCATGTATTTTATTAACTTTCTCATTAAATGAGACACATTACATAAATCATTTACACATAAATGGATGCCTAAGCATCTATTTCTGATAATTATGATGATTTCTAATGAAAATGTGACATTTAAAATCATATTACATCAGACCAACAAAAAAAAGTATTTTTAAAACAGAAATGTGGGCTCAGTGAAAAGTATGGTTAATAAATACTTATTACTTTCAAAAGATACTTTTAATCTGACACATAATGTGACAGAAATCCTGATAAAATGCACTTTTGTGCATCTTTTTTTCTGTCTCTGCTGCTGCTGTTGCCTTGCAGCAAAAAGGATCCTGAGTGAGTCATTCTGCAATGAGTTTACATGTTCTTCCTGCATAGAAATGTGTGTTAGATTAACTGGTTTGTGTGTGTAGCCCTGTGGTGAGTCGCCAGCCACAGGGCTACACCTGATGACCAGGCGCTCAGGATGGGATGATCAGCTTTATGCATGTTGATTGTTTTTGCTCATCACTCTGATTTATGGACCGTCTCTGAAATCCTCTTACAACAGTAAATAAATGTTATTATTCCAGCATTTATTCTTTATTTTGTTGCTGCAGCTGCTGAGTCCTTCCACCAACCGGGGGCTTTCACACAGGTGGAAAACGTTTCTATCAGACAGAACAGGTGACCTGAAACAAACATGGGTCTGCACAGAAACCACAAGTCAGAAATTCATCTTGCTTCTGGTGACAGGATTCTGTTTCTAATAGCCTTTGCTTTTAGGAGGCTACAGGTTATGTAACCTTTGTTAACGTGGTGTGATGCCTGAGGGGTCAGGGGAGCTGATCCCTCTGATTAGTTTATCTGAAAAGTCAAATCAAGTGTTTCAGATTCAAGAATAAAACATTAAAATCCAAATGATCTGCTTTAAGTAAGCGACCCTAAACAAAGAGCTGGGTTCATTTCAGTAATAAGGCACTTTTCACATATTAAACTTTTCATTCTTGCCTGAAACAAAATCTGATTACCAACATGTTGAAGTAGTTATTCAGCTATTTTATTCATTACCTGTTCTGAAGAGAGAAAAAGGATCCTTCAGATAAATAACCTTTGGAGCAGTTCAGTGGAATAATGTACCTACATATTCCACATTTTTTAGCATATAATTTCCTAACTTCATTTACTGATTTTGGTGTGTTGGTGTCACATTTTTGTGCTTTCATTTGAGTCTCTACTGCTTCTAGAAACAAAGTGTTTAAAATAAAACATTCAGCTGTTTTCTGGCAGTAAGTTAATGATTTTTTACATTTCCAAGAAGTTTACCAGTGAAAGCAGATAACCTCCAAACAGCAGACTCTGCTCTGTAGGAGAGAAGCTGAAGAACTTTAAGTCATGCACTTTCCAGACTACTGTTATCAAAAATGACATTGTGGGCCTGGCGAAGGATCAAAGCCAGAGAGAAACTTTGTCATGAATTATTAATTCACCCTTGTGCTGCTGTTACTTGTCAGCTGTCAAATTAATGCCCTTCAAACAGCAGGAGTATATTTGAATCTGATGTCAAAAGCAGCGTCACACATTTCACTCTAGATTTGAACAAAAGAGCCGTCATCTCGCTCCATTTTTAAAAAAACTCAACATTTCTGCTTCTGTCATCACTTCCTATTGTCCTTCAAAACTTAATCATTGCTCTCTTGCAAACAGTGCTGACCACTGAAAAATCACAACTCATGCCGAGTTCTTCATCATGTCCAGTAACTTCAGGCTGATAAAGGCAACAAACAGGGTTTTTGTTTTGAGTCACAGGATGAAGTGAAACAAATTATTTCCATTTTCTTTCTGTGGTTCTTTAACAGCAGAGGAAGAAACTCTGGCTGGAACAAATGAACTGCAATCAAATTCAAGTAAAAGCTGAAACGAGTCGTTAAAGCACGTTAACCGTTGCTTCATCTCCAGAGAAGGTAAGTGGAAAAGATTTCAAGAACTCCCAGTAACATCTGCTGGTTGATTTACCTCTGAGTCCAGAAGTTGGTTCTTGGAGAGAAATCAAACCAGACTTTGTTCATTTTATAAGTTCAAGAAATCCTTTCTTTTTCACTTTGTCTTTTAAGTATCTGCTCATCAATGCTAATTCACATGCAAGTTCATAATGATGTTCATAATGAACCAGAAATACCTGGAAATAAAAATGTCTCATTGTTGTAAGAATTTGCTATTCTAAAAAATAATTTTCTGATGTAGAAATTTTCAGGGCTGGGACTTTAAGGCATTCATTTTGATTGATATAACATCAATTAATTCCAGTCAGTCTGCAGCTCTGACCTCCAGCTCTGATCAGAAAGATATAAATCAAAACTTTCCTCTTGTTCTATTCTTTAACATTTAATTTTACATCATTCAGCTCAAGACATAAATATTATTAATTGTTCCCAACAGACTGAGTTCCCACTTATTCTGCAACAAGCTACTTTCTAATCATGTTCTAGATAAATCATTTATTTTCCGCAGTTAAACAAGAATAAAATATCATCTGAACTCTAATTCTGAAATAAAATACTTTTCCACACACGACTGGATGAATACATTAAATATCCATCATGTTTGGAGCCTGTTGCTGTGTAAAAATGGGTTAATAACTCCAACAGTACGAGTTCAGTTTGACTCAGAACGACTTTTTAATTGGGTTCTCCCAGTCTTTGGTTCTCAGCTGGTTTTCATCAAGAAAAAGTCTTTGTGGGGTTCCACAGGGTCGGTTCCTGGTCCATTACTTTTCTACATTATGCAAACAAAACATCCATCACGTTAGTGACAGATAATTGTACATTTCTCATTTTGTTCCATCAGAAAACTAATGAGCTTGATCAAAGTTAGCGCCGGTTTTTCCTAAAACTGGCGTACTACAAACAAACGGATAAACAAAAATTCCAGCTTGAAATTTTTGTATGTAAAAAAAAGATTAAAAAACATGAAAATCTAAGTAATTAATTAATAGAAATAGATGCTTTAAATTTCTGGCTCTTCTTTGTTTAGTCATCTGAAAAGTGAGTCAGGATGAACCAGACCTGTGGAGGTTTGTGATCCTGATGTTTTACTGTTTTCTCTCTGTTTAAACTGAATGATATGAAGGAACCTGTGAGAAGAACAAAAGGCCAGGACGTCACCATAACAACGTCTAATTTCCCTTTGGGGTCAATGAAGTATTTTTTTTCTGGCCTGTTTTGTCTGTTTTAATGTCGAACAATAAGATAATTTTTGTTGTGGTTTTTCTAGCTTTTTTTTTCAGGCTTCCACTGTATGTTATGAGAGAAGCGGGAATAGGTGGGTAAAAAATCCCATCTGGTCTCAGGACGGATTTAGATCGCTGATGGATGAGCGCAGGGATGTCTGTGATGCATGACCTTGTCACAAAGCTTTGCAGATATCACACAGAGAAATGGATGATACCTAAAAATAAAAGTAGATATATTTTCTTTAGTCTTTTGCCTCTGCAAATGTAAAGCTTTCCTCATGTATCATGTCCAACAGTCTAAATGTTTTCCATCTGAACCTAAAGCCTTATATTATCTTTTGGTTGAGGGCTGCAACATGCATAGGTTTAAAAGTAAAAATCACAACAGAGTCGTCTCCATGGCAGCCCAAATAAAACCCAAACTGCTTCATTTATACTGAAATATTTCCCTGTCTTTCCCATTCAGCCGTTAGTGAACAGCAGGGCACCACATGCTGGCTGCTGACGCTCCCACTGCGGGAAGCTCCTTTAAACGCCATTAGAGGATCAGCCATCATTCATCCAGGTGGCAGCGAAACCTGAACTCTGTGACTATCGAGGACAGTCCTGGCTGTGAGCAAACAATGCTGCACACCTCAGATGATCAGAAAGATAAAGTTTCCTGATGCATCCATAAACGCAGCTTTAGACAGTGGTGGCAACAGGAAGGACGGGCGCAGAGGTCAAAGGTCCCTGTGGCAAACCTCAGAGATTCTCCAGGCTGTGATGAAGTGAAAAGATCTGCTGCAGCAGCTGCTGCAGCTGCTCCTGCTGCGCCGGCCACCGACCCGTCCCATCGGCCGTTTGGGCTTCATCATCTCACCGACCGCCTGCTCAGATCCACCATCAGGAAACAACAAAAGACTTCAAAGGACAAAGGGAAGAAAATGACTCACATCGATTTCAGTGTGAATGTTAGCACTGAAACAAGCTTAGAGGGAGGAGAAGTGAGAATTACTTGACATTTACAGAAATATTCAATAAATTAGAAGATCAGGTTCCTATGTCAGAATAAAATAATCTTTTGGAAAATATGCAGGTATTGTGCAGTAAAGGAAAGTTTACAGTCTGAAAACACAGAGCAGCGACTAAAACAACATGTTCTGAGTAAAAAAGATGTGTGAAATGTACATCTAAAGCTGGAAGAAATAAGAGGAATTGTGCAAATAACAGCAGGAATGTAAACAGTGTTTTGGGAGCAGTGATGCTTCTAGAGCCAGAGTCACAAATATCAACCAACTTTCAAAAGAAAATGTCTTTATTCTCATTTTCACAAACGTTAGATTTTCTTTATTTGAAAACTTTAAAAAATAAATAGAAATACTGATTATTTAATAACAACACAATTATTTTAGTAGCCGTTTTATCACAAATTATAAACTGTCCTTTGTCAAGAAGTCATGGAGAATTTGTGGCGCTAAGTGAACCTTATTTAGTTGAACTTCAGACAAAAACAGTGAGACGTATCCTAGAGTCTAAGAGCTGCTGGGATAAAACGAAGGTCTGCAGTTCAGCAACAGCTTCAACAGCAAAAAGAAAAGAAAACATCCCTGAGTGTCATTCATCTAAATATGTTTCCCTTAGTGAAATATTCTCATTCAATGAACTGGTTTGTTCTTCTTGTAGCAATAAAAACAGTTAAAGTGAGTAAAACATTTAGTCGGCATCCGTTCAATAAGTTGCTTCCAATAATGATCCTGACATGAGATCATTGCGGCTTCTTCCTTCAGAAAATGTGAAAGGACCAGTTGTCACAAAACATGTTTTATTATCCACAGCAGATATTTACTGAAGCTGAATAAAATGTGTTGGAGGAAGAGATTAGGAGAGGCAGATGATGAAGAACAGCAGTGAGAGCAGGATTCCCATCTCCTGACCTTTTGACCCAGACACAGAGCAGTCACGGCTCTTATTACTGAGGCCAGTGCATTACAGCGACACGGAGGAGTAAAATCAACCCGATTAAAATCAACTGAAGCACAGCAGAGCAAACGGAAGTGAGTGAGATTAGACAGGAGGAGAAGAAACAACCGAGGGAATCGATTTCTTAATGATCAGCAGACTGGAGCTGCTCAGGCGCTGCAGCGTTTACATGCAGGAACCTGAAAACATTTGAGAAGGTTTAGATGGACATATTATTACAGTGGCACTGATAAAACTGAGAAAAAATAACTTTCGAGAATATTTTCTTTGGAAATAGAGAAATATTTTTTTTATTAACAAAATCTCAGTAAGTCCAATAGTTTTCAGCACTGCTGTTAACTATTGGACAACAAATAAAACAACTTACAGTCTCCCATGATATTTACCAAAGTTGGAGCATTCAGAGGAGCCTTTGGGAATAAAACTGTCCTGAACTCTTGGACATTTTCTGCAGAACAGAAAATGATTTGACAATTATTTCAATAATCGATTAATCATGATTAATTATTTCAATCCTATCAGAAACATCTCATTCTCTAAAGACGTTTCTTCTTCAATTGAGCCAGAAACATTACATTAGAAAATAATTCATAAGAAAAGCATCGTTCTACCATAAATAACAGAGCTCAGGTTTGTCTTCAGGCTGTGCTGCTTTACGTCCCGATTACAGACGAGCCTTCAAGTTATGCCCAGCTTTCCATCCAGACCCTGGAGCAAGAGGCTGAAAGTGTTGATTTGAGTTTAAATTAATCTGAGCTCAACATAAAACAGAGTTTAGAGGAGGCAGGATGTTATCTCACACAGATAACATCCATCAGAACGATCGTTCAACCTCTGCTGATGGAAAACCAAACACGATAACCATCTCTGCAACATTAACAAGGCTTCTTCACGGCTCATCTCATCTCATCCGTCTGCCCGTCTGTGGCGGTCTGAGTGGGAACGATAAGGAAGATGTGAAAGTCAGTCATTGGATCACAGGGAAGAACCGCCGGGCAGCACTAATCGCCTTCTGTAACCACAATGACTCTGTTAGGACCAGGAGACGGCAGGACACTTTCCCTCTGTGTTCCTGACAGAAGAATCACCTGATATCAGGTCTGGATTAGCTGGATTAGCTGCTTGGATTACGTTTTCCTGTCCCCAGGAACTCAAAGGGTCGTTACCATTACGCTCCTCTATGGGAGAACAGGATTGTTCTGACAGATTTCATTTTAAAATGTCAACTAACTTGATGCCAAACTGCTGATTCCCGTGTTTCTGCTTTTCTCCAAAAACAGGTTTTCACCCTAAAACCTCTCAGTTTTTCCCACATTCACTGGATCTGCAGCGAAGCTCCTAATGTTCTGAAACCCAAACATCGTCTGAAGACTGGGGGGATTTTATTACGATTTAAATCAGTGAAAATTTAATGTGACACATGAGAAATTTAAGATGGGAAAAAAAATCTTCACATTTTAATTACCAGGCAGCGTTGAGGGTCTCAGTAATGAACTCCTCAGCTTCCAGCCATTAGCTTGAATTCATCCTAGCTGGTTCTGTTTTAGGCCCGGTTCCACCGGTCCTGTCAGGGGGGGTGGACCAAAAATCCACAAAGATATTGTGATACGCTAAACATTTGACCTGAGCAGGAGAGTTTAAAGGTGTGCATCGTGGCCTGTTTTACATAAATATCATTGTATTTCTTTCTTTTTATAAGGGCTGACTGGACTTTGCAGCTGTGAATCTGAAAGAGGTCCAGACTCTGAACGCTGACCCACAGCTCAGTCCTGGGAGGAAATATGAAAACCAGTGATGACCTGCATGACCACACTCACTGATTACCTTCCAGACTCCCTCTGTCACTGTCATCAGTATGTCAACACAGAGATCAGCGGATTACACACATCATTAGCAACTACGTCTATTTGCCAAATGAGCTCAGCACGTTTCCCTGATCCTGACAGAGTAAACAGTCCAGACATAAAGCAGAAAACGCTTCAGTCAAACACCGACTAAATGGTTTGTCCATCAATCAGGTTCATGTTCTCTTTTCTATTCTCTACAGCTCCATTTCTCCTGATTTTCTGTTTAAAAGAAGGAATCAATTTAACTGATCTGAGACAAAAACTCTTCATATTGGAAGATTTGAATTTAAAAATAGGTTTTTATTATTTAAAGATGAATGAATGAATCTTCATGCATCCATGTCTGAGGAATCATTTTGAGTAGTTATACTTTAGGTTATGGTGTATGCATAAACACAGGTCAAGTTTTACAAATGAAAGTAAAAGTTGCTTGACTGTGCTAATGAATGTAGCAGCTGGAAACGAGGTTATCTCCTGGAATCTGTTAACCTTTTCTGCACAACAGAAAAGTCAACACCATGAGCAGAACGCGGTTTGACCCGACCCGGTTCTCATGACGGACAGAGCCGCTCGGCCACATCCAGCAGATCGGGTTGATTTTACTCCTCCTGTACAAACACATTCATTCAGATGCATCACCAAACTGAGCTGCTTAAGTATGTCAAAACCTTAAAACACACATTACCTCAATAAATGGAATAAGTGTTCAGTTCAAAACTGCTGTGGATGATTAGAATCAATCAGGATTTTACTCCATCGGTTTCTACATAGACGCTATTAGTGCAGCAGAACGACAGGCAGAAAACAGAGTTGCTATTCTTCACTGTCTGTTTGAGTCTGGCTGTGTGTCCCGTCCAGTGACAGCACAATCAGTCTCTGGGTCGGGTTAATAGATCTCATTCATCAAGCAGCCATAAAACCAGGAGTTAAAAAAAACAAGCATATTAACAACGACGCCGTATTTATGTCAGGGGCTGAGCAGCGGATTCAGTGGATCCTATATCAGTGGAGAACTGGAGTTTAGGCAGTTAGAAAGTGGATTTTGGTTTTTTCATTGACAACTTTTAGCTGCGATACAAAATAAGTTTGTTCAAATAAAATAAAAGGCAAGCAGAAGGCAACGTAAAATGAAAAACATGGAGAATATGAACGGTCTGAAAGCCTTGAAGGGGCTGACAGTGTGCTCCTAATTTGTGTGACTGAATGCGTCCTGGCGGTTTTAAGTTTGTCCAGAGATCCTGGGAGGTTTTTGATGGTTTGTTCTTCAGTGCAGAGAGGAGCCTGGTAGCCGTAGTAACTTCCAATCCAGCAGTTTTAATGTTTCCGAAGTCAGACCTCACCCTGCATCAAAACACATGAATCAAAGGACTGGCTCATTACCTGGCCTCTGGAGAACTGGAGAGAGTTGGACACCTTTGGTTCAACGTATCGTCATCCTGGCCTCATTGCATCCTAATCAGACGGCCAGCAGTCCAACTCGTCTGATTTATGGCTCCGTTTTCAGCTCTGGGTGTGATGAAGGCGGGGTGGCTCAAACGGTTCGGGGTTCGGCCCGTTACTGCTGAGTCGCTGTTTCAGGGAGACCAAGGGAACTTTTGAAATGTGTAATTCAGTCTTTGGATCAGATTTAGAGGAGAAAGCAGAAAACTTCATGGTATAATTTTGCCATCACAGCGTCAGGCTGCAGGGCTTCCTGCATCATATTAATCAATAAAAACAACAGATTTACATTTATGTTTGCATAACTTCTAAATGCATTTACTGAGATATGCAACAAAAAATGTAAAACTTACTAGAAAAATTTGGTCAAATTAAAGTTTTCAATAATGATACTTGCAGAAAATACAGTCAAATCCTAATAAACTGATATTTATTAAATACCAGGAGCAACATTTCCTTCATGCTTCAGTGGTAAATGTGGATCTCACCAGAAACCCATTTTCTTGTAACAATGTTTAGTGAGAAAGAGACAGAGGGTACAGAGTAAATGAGCTGCTTCAACGGGAACAAAAAGGAACTGAAACCGACAGCTTTCTTATTAAAGTCCTTAATGTCTAATTATCTGGTTGTACAAGATAAAGATTGATGCTGCTGCTAACGCTAATGCTGTGATGCTGTCACAGTTCTGGAGGGAAATATGTGGAGAAATCCATGCAGGGCTGTGGCTGCATATTTAAACTGCTCCTCCTAACAGGAACATTAAAACAAACAACTTTTTAAAACTCTAGGATTTTTATAAAAGGAGGTTGAAAGTGAAAGGATGTGAACATATTCAAGCACTCTGGCATGTGATGATTAAATCTTTTATTCAGTAAGAACAAACTCAGACCTAACAGGAACAAAAATAACATCTTTTTTGCAGTTGCCAGAAGAAACTCAGAACAAACCGAGAAATAAAACAAGAAACAAAAACTAAAAATCCAGCTGAGAAACCAAAACTAAAAGACTGAAAATAAATCATTTCCCAGTTCCTGTCTGAGCAGAAATAACAGACTTCCCTTCGTCCAACGCAGCCTCCCTGACGCTCTGCTTGATCGCATTCATGAAGAGACATCAACATTTAATGACCGGTTCATCCCAACACTGACTAATACAACTACAGGCAAAGGCCATAAAACATGAAGTGAATCTGGAATCAGCTTCATTCTGACTCCAGGACCTTCAGCTTCTAAAGAACAGAATCAGCTGATGAGCAGATTCCCCTCAGAAAATGCTCTATAAGAGGTTTAAATCCAACATTAAGCTGAGATCAATAGTTTTCTCAGAGGAGCTTTAAACTGATATAATTTAAACCACATGTGTCAAACTCAAGGCCCGCGGGCCACATGTGGCCCACCATGTCATTTTATGTGCCCCCCCCC
>NW_015114846.1:69424-78221 GCF_001443285.1 Poecilia latipinna
GTTGAGGGGGGCCAATATGCTGAAGTGGCCCTCGGTGAAATTGAGTTTGACACCCCTGATGTAAACTGAACACTTATGATTATTAATAATACAGAGGACAGCACCAGCTTGTACTTGAACTGGATTATTAATTTTAACAAAACCCATATAAAACTGATTCCCCCATGCATGTTTTTGGTTTATCATATTATTTCTAGTGCAGTTATTTTCCCTCTACCTGAGTTCATGTCTCTACTCGGCTGCAGTGAGTTACAGACTCACCTGTTTCTGGTGCCAGTAATCATCCTCCCCAACACTGAAGCGTCTCTGTTTCAGGCGGTCCTTGCCTGATCCTGCTGCAGTTCTGTTTGGTAGTTCTGGTGTCACGTCAGGTTTCCAAAGCGTCTCTGGCGCCTCCTGTTGTTTCCTTCATGTTTTGATTTCGTTCCTGTAGGTTTCCTTCCAATAAACATAAATCAGTGTTTGGGTTCTCAGAAACAATGAAAGGTCACAACGGTAGCATTTGGTTGGAAAGCCATCATGTTGATTAGGGTAAAAAGATAAGTCAGGATGCATAAATAATTCAAAGGTGCTAAATATTAACCTAGTTTATTTATTTTAATGAGAATTATTGTGGCTCAAGTGATATTCAGTCACAGTAATGAGGCAGGAATCGAACCCTGCAGGCTGCCTCAAGGACTACTAGCCTTCATTTGTAGGTCTATGCTAAGCTAAGCTATGCTCCACCCAACTAAATGTTGTATTTCATTGTTTTTTTTGTTTTTTTTTTGTGATAGTGTGAAAGCAGTGCATAATGGCAGAATGGAAGGAATGTGGTTTTCTTTAAACTTTTCTTATTTTAGCTGAAGGCATTTATTTGTATGCAGTTCTCAAGTCAAGGTAGCTAAATATAACTACAATTACAGCTCCAGGTTCATGGATGCTCTCTCAAATTAGAAAGCTAAAGTATACACTGAGATTAAATTGTAAACAGGTTTACTCCGTCAAACTGAGTGTAAAGGTATTTTTTTTTATTGGAAAATCTATGTATCACTTTCCTCCCACTCCAGTTATTCCAGTCTGACACATAAAATCCCAATAAAATACTCTGAAGTTTGAGGCTTTAACAAAATGTCACAAAAGTTCAAAGTAGTTTTTGCAAAGCTCTGAGGAACTGAACTTTTTTAATAAAAAACTCTATGGCTTCTGGGACAGACAGACAGACATGCTGTAATTTCAAGAAGAATCAAATAAATCCTAATCTTTTGAGTTTTATTTCTTCAAAGAGAAAATAGATATTTCTGAAGTTCAGTTTTTCTGTCTGTGACTTATCGGTCTCTTCAGTGGATTCTGTTTGTGACGTGTCAGAAAAATGTGACACGATGTTTTCACTCCAAGTGTCAACATGAACAATGCTGTCAGATGCTCCACAGGCTCCCACTCCTTATCTCTATCAATGGTGTTCGTGGTTTTCTGTTTGACTTTGGGTGACTGATGATGTCACCCTGAAGCAGTTGAAAAATTACAGCTCACCTTCTTGAAAACATTCATTTATTTAGTAGGAGGCAGAAGCAGAACTGTGTCAGTTATCAATGTTCATCTGCAGTCATGTTTTATTTTTCTTTTCTTTAAAGGAGGGATGAATAACAACTAAATTCAACTACACTTTTTTTTTTAAACTTCCTTTGTTTGATGACCTACTTTGCAAAAGTAGCGCCCCCTGCCCAAAGCGTTCTTCGACATGAGGAACAATATAAAACAGAAAACACAGAGCAACCTGGTGTCACATGACCAGAGGAGGAATATGATTAGCTAAAAGCTTTCTGACTAAATGGGACAGTTTTGGTGGTAAATTTAAAGTAAAACAAAAATCATAGACATAATAATAAAAATTCAGTATTTTAAATTTAAGGTCAAAAATGTCTGATTCTAATGAAAATGGAAAAGTCATGCGCTAAAGATTCTAAATGTTTTTCCGTAGGATATTTAGAATCCATGTTAGATTCTGCAGAACATCCCTGATGCTGGCGGTTCTTCAGAGTGACGGTGGCTGAAAAGTCAAGCAGCTCTACAAGCCTGGTGAAGCCATTAACGATATAAAGATGTTTATGAGGAGTTTAAAAGGTCAGTACAGCTCCAGTGTTCGCAGCAGCAGAGCATTAAACATGCCGAGGGCCCCACTGCAGTAACGGAGTCGGTAATGGCTGTGAAGGACTCGACCTCAGACAGGATGAAGGCAGAATCACATCATCGCCTGATTCTTATTTATCTCAGTTTGAATGTTTGTGTTGCTTTTTCTGTCAGGAAAATGTTTCCGCCACAGGACTCTATTGTTAAAGGATTTTAAAACTAAATAAGGCTTTTCTTGGTTACATAATAGGTAAAATAAAAGTAAAGAAAAAACTGGTTGAACCTTTAAATGCACAATGACTGTCAACTGAAACACTGAGGAAGGTCTGAGAGGCAAAATGACATTAAATACAAACAATGTGGATGAGAAAAATAATCCTGAAGAAACAAGAAATGTCACAACCTGGAGGCTAATTTCAGCCTCCAGTCCGACTGGAAGGTCGAAGGTAAAACAACAAACACCAAGATTAAAAACTACTAAATAACACTATAGAATAAGAAATGCATTAAACAATCTGAAAATTTATACATCTGTATATATAATCAATGTTGACATTTTGAACTTTGTAAGAGCCAGTTTTTAAGCAGCATTTTAAATGAGATAAGTAAATAATTTAGGTTTTTTTAATCTGATATCTTTAAATCTTGGTATTAAAGTATAACATGGCACTTTTAAAGGTAAATATTTCTAATCTATCAGGTATTTGATTAAATTTCATTCTTTTCACAATTCTGCATTTGTTGTTTAAAAAAAAATTGACCCCAAGAAAATCCCTAAACATTTCGAGTGTAGTATTTCTATTTTTTTGTCTTGGATTAAAAAAAAAAACAAAACAAAAAAAAAAAAACTAGAAAGTTGTGAAGGAAACTTTCTGATATTAAAGTCTATAGATAATTCAGAAATTAATTATATTGTAAAGCTTTCCTTCAAAGAAGCAATTAAAACTTAAATGAGTATAAATGAAGGATAAGGAAATGTAATTATCCCACTAATGGCTTCGGTGATCAGAGAAATAAGCTTTGGCTTCGATATGCAACACATGGTATATAAAGGGAGGCACGGCTCCTTTATGAGGGAACTGACTGTCCCAGCCTGACCCTACAGCCGGAGCTGTGCAGAATGTGGCAGTAAAACATGGACGATCAGGCCTGAGGGGGCTGTAAGCGCCGGTGGGCCAGCAGAACCAGCGGTCCAGCTCGGCGGTGACAGAACCACATCTCAGTCTGCCGTAACAAAACCGGCTGGATGTGTTTTCCTAAAGCTCCCCCGTGTCTCTTTCCTGGGTCCATGTTTGTTTTAATCCGTCTTTTCCGTCGCTGTTATCTCCTCAGCAGCTTATACACTTTGATTCTCTGCAGGCGATCAGTGGCAGGGTCACAGCCGTTCCTCCAGCACACAACCGCCTTTCTCCTCTTTCTTTATACTTAGAGACAGAATTAAACCCAGAAAGAAACCTGTCCTTTCCTTTCTGAGCTGCGATAGTGTGAGACATTCCCAGCCTTGTGATTTCCTGACATGAATGCTGATGACTGCTGTGTGCAGGGAAACGACCCAGCATGCACTTCGGCTTTATTGTTATTAGGACCTTAAACTAAAATGTGTTAGACACAGGTAAAGCAGCTTTGGCTGGGATACAAGGCAGGTTTGGATTCTTCCTGTTTTTATTGTCATGTTACTACAATAACAATGGAAACAAAATGGCTGCTAAAGAAAACTGTTGTTTATTCTGATTTCCCTTTTCCTCCAATCTGATTCTCAACTGAATCGTTTATCAAGAGTCAACTTTTGAAATGAGGCTGACAGGCATCACCGTTCCCATGTAGCTGTTGTGACACATCGCAGCATTTAACTCATTATTTCAGAGCTTTTCATCAGTTTATCCCAGTCAGCCTGAAGAAGTTAAAGGATCACTAATTTAATCAGGATTTATCTTCTGGAACCAAATTTCACAGCAATCCATCCTCATTATGAGCCCAAAAATGCAATCATGTGAGTGGAAAAGAGATCAATAAGCTTATCAGGATTCATCTGCAGAAAAACAGACATAACCAATAAATTAGGATTTTACTGAAAAGTCAGTCATTCCTGAACCTTTAGTTCTGTTAAATGTGTTTATTTTTCAGCCTGCAGATAACGAAAACCCAATATTTAAGTTCACAATATTATTATTCTATTAATTAAAAATAAAAATAAAATTCTGCAGATATTTTATTTAATCCCTTAAGATTATTTTATACAATATTAAAAACATATAAAAATGCAAATAAATAATTTCATTTCCTTTTTAGAAGTAAAAAAAAAACAAACCTTTTATTAACAGCATCCCTTTGGTGAATATTTGATAATTTGATATTTGAAAATTTAATTTGATAATTATGTCTGCAGTTTTCTAACATCAACATGTGAACAGCTCAACTTCAGCTCGACTTAACACGACTGATGAGCTGCTGCTTAAACAAACCTGCCTAAAATATGATTTGGGTCCCTGCCAGCCTGCCTAGGTGGGTCCCATATGGGTCCCATATGGGTTTGCCCATGTAGGGCCACAGCCTATGTGGGCCCTACATGGGCAAACCCATATGGGGCCACCGTGGAGCCCGCGGACAAACCCATACGGGACCCATATGTCTGCCCACCTTTCTCCCATATGGGGCCCACCTAGGCATGCTGGCAGGGGACCAGATTACGTCTGATTGTATGCTCTGGAAAATGGCTGATATTTATTGATAATTGCACATAAACACGTCCAATTTAACTAAAAGCCAAACAGTATTTCACGTCATGTTTGTAAGAAAAGTAATATCTTACTGTAAGATTTAATTGGTGCTTTTGCACATAAATTACCTCGAAGCAAAAGGAAAGAAGAATCTTGATAAATCAAAGTAAAATTAAAGTTTCTGAATCTGTTTTAAGAAATAAACATCTTCATGTTAGCATCACCCTGATGATCAACTTGGATTGTGAAATGAAATACGATTCGTCTATAATCTAATGCAACTGCATCATAGATTGAAGCTGCTATTATCCTTGGCATGCTCGTCTGCTTATTAGTGGTGAAGGTCTAAGTGTAATGAGGCAGGATTGCAAATAAATTTTTTAAAAAGCTACTAACTTCATAATCAACATTTAATTTAACAGACATGAAACTCGGTGCAGTGAATAAAATCCAGTCCTAAATTACAGACCTGCAATTTTTCATTTATTCTAAAGTTTTATGTGTTTTTTAAAGATTACTGAAGAACTACAGATGGTACATTTGATGGGATTTGAACAAACAGACGTCTTAGAGGTCATTCAGTAAGTTCATCAAACTGAACACTAAATGTGCAGGATTAGTTCCTAATGAAATGGAAAAACAGTGTATAATTTTGTAACTCTGCTTCATAAGCACTACCTTTGAATTCTAATATTTGTAACTCAGAATAATAGTTGAGTTATTTATCAGAATTTATACCATTTTGAAATATTTTTGTTTTCTTGGACCCATTTAATTTTTTTACCTTGACAGTTTTATTTGAACAATTATCTAAAAATGAAAGTGCTGCTCTTTTAGCTTCAGCCATTCTGAGAGGATCAAGTTTTATCTGCTACATCCAGAGCCAGAGTGACTCTTTGGGTCATTTAATGGATTAAAACGATGAAATATTTTCCTGTTTCCATTATTTTGTTCTGTTCCCTCATGGAAAACCTTCTGGCCAACCCTGGTAACTCTGAATTAGAACCGCCACTGCCAAGTTTATTTCTAAAGATTGCACACAAAAGCATTGCTGGCAGCTGGGTATCCAAACATGCAGCACTTAGACATTTCCATCCCTGTCCAAAAGTACTCAGTAATAATCCATCAGGTTTATTATAAGATAAAATCATGCCTCCATATTCTCAACTTTAACTCCGATATCAGAGGGAAACTGATCTGGCACAATGAAGAATAGATAAAGTTTTATGGAACCATTTAAAAAGATATGTAGATGTTAAAACACGGTGGCCTGACTTTGCCTTCCAATAGTTATTTATTGCATACCTCCTTTTTTATTTGGGCAACCATAATTTAGCATAAAGCTCTGGAATTTCAGAATGGAAATCCTTTTCTTCAACCACATTTTGGAAAGTCCCAGCAGATGGTTTCAGTTTTCACTGTTTGCAGTTTTATATGGTTTCCTACACCCTTTTGTTTCCACAGCAACACTTCTATGAATGGAAAACCTTTTAAGTTATCCTCACAGAGCCAGCCGCCCAACAAACAGGAGATAGAAACACATAAAAACCTGCAGAATACCTCAGAAATACCACAGGAAATAGATATGTTGGGATGCAAGAGTCGGATGGAAGGAAATGTCCCTGTTAAAAGTGGAGAGTAATGACTGGTGCATCGTTCTGCTCTTTCCTCTTCTGACACATGGCAGTAACAACAAGAAACCCAGAGCGCTAAATGAGTGTTTTGTAGCTGCCAGACAGAGAAGTTAAACACTAAATGAGACTTGCAGCAAGGAGAGAGAAAAACCAATAACAGGAGAGATTTAATCGCTGTGTTCCACGACCAGGTGGTGCTTAAAGCCGAGCAGGGACGGGCGGATGATGGATTTGGTTTTTGCTGTGAGGGATAATAAAAATTAAGCACACATCTCTATAGAGCCGTTGGTGTAGAACCGTATCGGCTGTTCAGAGCTATTCTTTTTGGAAACCTACAGAATGACCTTTCTTATAATGCTCAACACTTTGTTGTTCCTCCAGCTTTTGAGTTCAGCTGGAAGATGAATAAACCAATTAAAATACTTCTAGAAAGTTTGTTTTTAATTCCTCCATCTGACATTTAGACTGACTCCCACAGTTAAAACCATGAGTGTTAGGCTAAGTGCTCTCTAACTACCTGAGGTGTGTGGGCATGGCTGCTGGTCCAGGTGGAACCCGCCTCTCACCTGGTGACAGCTGGAGATCAGTTTTCTGTTTGTGTCTCTGCTCCATCTTCTCAAACCTCCAGTCGGCCGTCCCAGATGGCTGCTGGTACTGAGCCGGGTTCTGGTTCTGCTGGAGGTTTCGTCCTGTTGCAGGGAAGTTACCTTTGTTTTATAAACCATGTTTCCTTTCTTACTCACAAGTAGTGATGGGTCCGGCAACACCGATGTGCATGTGTCCAGCCCGCAGACCAAACCGTGTCGGTGAGCGTGTTGGTTTCAGCAAGTCACGTGACCGATACAGGAACTGTTTCCAAATGACATTAACACGCCAAACTGTGTTTATAAGGAAGCGAATTTGTCAAAAGCATTCTTAATCTTTTACAGCATCAACTATGGAGCAGCTTCAAAGGAAAGGTTTCCTCAGTGTGGGACCGTTTTGTCTGGAAAATAAATTTGTTTTTATTTTGTTGTTTCATCCAGTTCTTGTCAGTTTCTACTTGATCTATCTGAATCCAAATTCAGCTGAAATTGACTCTTAGTTTACTTTCATATTATGTTCTGCAGGTTAAGTGTCGCATATGTTTGACTAAACTGTCTTATTTAAATAAATCCACCTCCTCAATGCTGAGGCATCATGAGACATGAGAATGAAGTCCCAGATAAACTCAGATATGCAGCCATTCTACAAATTACTCAGTTGCTTTTTATAAATTATTTCATATACAGTGATCCCTCGCTGTAACTCGGTTCACCTTTCACGGTTTCGCTGCTTCGCAGATTTTTTTGTGCAGTTTCTTTTTCACAGTGTTCTGCGTCCTGATTGAACGTATGATTGGTAAAAACAGTCTCTGCGCTTCTTCTCTACCTGAGTGCCAATAAAGTTACGGTATTTAATACAGATTGGCCATTCAGGAGATGGAAACTGAGTGTTTTTATAGTGTACTCATCTGAAAAGTAGCAAAACAGGATTCAGCAATGACGACCGAAGTGTTGCCTTTAGCATCCAGCCTGCGTCTAAGGGAAACAGGAAGTCCGACCGAAACCAACACGGAACCAAAATCCCCAAAACAAAGGTTCCGCTGCGCCACTACGTATCCCATCTCATCCTCAAAAAAGCACTAAATTCAGAAAAACAATAACATGCCAAAATGCAAACAAAGAATAATAACAAATAGGATACATTCTATATGAAAATGTTTAAAAAAATCTAAAATAACCAAAATTATGAGATATTTTTAGGTGCACATCTGCTGTCACTACATCCAGGAGGAGTGAATGCTGCAAGTCAATGACTCAATGTTCTTCTGGGTTTTCTTAGAAGTTTTTTTTTAACTAATTTGGACGATAAACTAAGTTTAAAGCACTGATTGATAACTAGGATCAATTGGAATGCATGTCACTGAATTGGACTGATGTTTAAGGTGGACTCCCTTTGCTGTGAATTATAGAAAAAACTACAATAAACTGAATACAGTCAAACATGGTGGTGGTTGCATCATGTCTGGGGCTGCCTTTCTGGATGACTTGCTGTCATTGATAGAGCCATGAGTCCTCTGGGTTAGGATTGTTTTTTTGTTGTTGATTTTTACCTTTGTGTTAAAAGTAAAAACAAAATAAAATACAGTGATTCTTGAGAATAGGGACAAAATGGGTTTTAATTTTCCCATATTTTTTAAAAATTATTTCTCAACCTTATGTGTGCAAATATGACAAATAATGTTTAGAAAATCTGAAGATGCTAAGGTACAGGCTCCCAGTTGCAGCATTAAAAAAAAAAAAAAAAAAAAAAAAA
>NW_015114846.1:81079-102812 GCF_001443285.1 Poecilia latipinna
TTGTTTTTTTGTTGTTGATTTTTACCTTTGTGTTAAAAGTAAAAACAAAATAAATTTATCAGTGATTCTTGAGAATAGGGACAAAATGGGTTTTAATTTTCCCATAATTGTTTTTTTGTTACTTCTAAACCTTATGTATGCAAATATGACAAATAATGTTTTGGAAATGTAAAGATGCTAAGGTACAGGCTCCTAGTTGCAACATTTTTTTAAAAATTACATTTTTAATCGACCTGACCCAGAACTTTGTCATCAACATCTGACAAAAATAAATATAAAATGATTTTTAAAATACCCTATTAGTGATATTTTTACTCATTTTACAGACAAATGCTTCTCAGGAAACAAAACAAATATTATTTAAAACAATAAACAACAAAAAGTCCATCTGTCGGAGTTGACACAGAACTGAAGGTGGTGACAAACTAGTGAGTAAAAAGAAAAACTTGATACATGTGAAGTAATGCAATTCATGTAAAATACATTCAAATGAATTATTTGCACATTTAAGTGAGATTTGACAACAATTTCACTGAAAGAGTCACAAAAACTCTGATGGAGTTGACATCTGACGGAGTTGACAAAAAGCCAAACTACCTCAATTTATATGATGTTATTCTGAAGGAGGCCATATTGTAGCTCATCAAGTCCATGAAATCTTTACATTATACTAAAATTAAGCTTTTATTTCACAAAATTTCATCAAAGTTTTGTAAATTGTCGGTTATGGAGTTGACACATCATGGTTGTGACGAGCAACTTAGGAATAAAACAGAAGAAAAAACTAAAGAATAACATATGCTAACCAGAGCTAACTAGCCCTCCTAGCAAAGGAAGAGAAAAGACGACGTCATGGGGTCCTCAGAAGTTCTGGTGCCCCCCAATAATGCCTGATTTTTTTTTTACATTCTTTTCATTTCTGACGGTGTTGACAAAAACTAGGGACAAATTTCAATGGAGTTGGAAAATATATAAAAATGATTTTTAATTCAATTTATTGATACCTCTATAATTATTTATATGACTACTTATACTTAATTGTCATAATATATAATTTTAGTATTTCTTTAATTGTTTTAAACTATTATAATGTATTGAGTTCTGCTCCTGGACAAGGGATTTTACAGGCATCATCCACCAACTACAATGTTTAAAATAAAAAAATATTCAGCAAACACCAGGAAAATATACATTGTTGTGCTCACATGACCCAGGTTAGTCAGATATTTGAAAAAATTATATTTTGTGTATATTTTATTCAAATTTTGTGCTTTATCCATAGGACCTGTTTTGTCCCTATTCTCAAGAATCACTGTAATATATAAAAGCATGTGATTGTATTCTGATAAATAGTGAAACATATATGTATATCAATGTTTTGTGTTCATCAGTGACACTTTGAACATTGTACTGGAGCTCACTGCTTGTCTACGTTAACAGCTTGGTTCCTCCATCTATGTTTGACAGGTTTTGAGTTCTTTGAAGCAAGCGCCAAAGACAACATCAACGTGAAGCAGACGTTCGAGCGACTGGTGGACATCATCTGTGAGAGGATGACAGAGACTCTGGACAACAATGACCCAACGGTCATTGGAGCCAAGCAGGGGCCACAGCTCAATGAGCAGCCCCAAAGGTCTCACCAAGATTGCGCTTGCTGAATGCACACATAAGCGCATATGCACACACCCACATGCACGCACACACCGCTTATCCTGATTTTTCAAGTTTTTTTTTTTAGTCTGGATCTTTTTGTAATATGCAGGTACAAAACGTCCCTGCACATAAACACTGCCATCCATCCACAGCCCCACTCCAGGAGCAGAGTCTGCCCAGAGCCGGGCCTTCCAGGGGTTGTCCTTCTGCTCAGCAACATTATCTGACTCTTTCACACACTTCTTAAACACACTAAGCTGTATGTTACCAGATGTGCAACAGTTGTAATTATTGTCCCTCTGAAAAGGTGTTTGTTGCTGAAGTCGGTTCATGTAGGCGTGTTTTAGAGGATCTGAAATCCTCTTTTTAGTGTTGTGGTGGACTTTTAGGGAGTTTTTGGACCCAAGTTCAATGTTCAGGCACAGTTGTTCTTAAATTAAGAAATTATTGAATTCATTTAAATATTTATCTTCAAGACATATATTTATAATAGATCTCAAGTGTTTAAAATGCAGGGTTTTGTGACTTAAAAAAAGGCCATGATAAATTATCTCAAATTATTTTTCTTTATTAATGAGACATACATCCTGTATAATCCAACTGAAAACAAATCTGCTTTAGTAAAAGAAAAAAAAAATAGAAAGGTGCAACAACCCAGATGCATAAATTTTCACACCCTTAAGTTAATATTTTTCTGAAGCTTCTTGTGATTCACTTTAAACATTCAGTCATCTTGGCTCTCCACAGCTTAGTTTAGGCCTCATCCAAACATGGCTAGATATCTGGGGGGAAAAATACACTTTTTTCACATTTTGGCTTTTCATCCACACAAAACTGTTTAATATCACTAAAAACGATTATTTATAGAAACTCCCATCATAATAAGGATAATTTTACGATTCTCCTTATTGGTGTTTGTGTGTGTACATTGGAAAACAGACATTTACAAATAATGCGCCAAATATATCCACATACGATTCCCAACTGATATAATGTTGTATTTTAATAACCTGATTAAAAGTAGTTCAACCTATATACGTTTCTAACCAAATGAAACTACTGGCCATAGACATAATATAAGAGTAGACGCCACATTGGCCGTATTTCCAGCGCAGGAAATACGGCAGCCATCTTGGAGCGGTTGTCCCTCCTACTTTGCTCAACCAAAACAGCAGAAGATGCCTCAGCACTGAGGGATATTGTTGTTCGGATCGATGGACTAATGATGTGAGGACTCGACAGACAACATTTCACAAGTAAGATGGACATATTATTGTGTGTATATATTGTAATTAGAATATTATTTTACTGTATTTATGTCCACCGGTGAATACCAGCTAATATTATCTACAGTGCTTGGTGTATTTCCGGGGTTCAGCCCAGCTATGAAGGTTAACCGAGATTCCGTAAATCTAAAAATTAATCATTCTCTAACGTTGGCTTGGATTATCTGGCACAAGAGCCTACATTAGAAATGTGACAATGTAACATATATTATAAAACGTATATTACTTGTTATAACCTTGACCAGCAAAGTTTACACAGGTGGTAAAGACTATTATTTATATTCTTTCACTCTGTCAAAAGTAAGATACATCCTAAATCTTCTGTTTTTGTTTTGAAGGTTTCCTAAAGACACGATGTGAGGAAGAAGTGGGAAATATCTTTAAAGAGAGACGGATTCACTGCACAGCTCGGATGACTCTCGCATCGGATTTTGGACTCAATCACAGCTGCTGAATCCCTCTGAAGCTAGAACTGGTTGGCTGGAAAACAGCTGACAAATAATATATATTAGGCTATACATGTTTATATGTGTATACATATAAACATGTATCTATTAAATATTCAGTATTATTAATCTGTCATTATTAATCATTATTTGTTTGTATATTTATATAAATATGTATTGATATTACTAAATAATTTATTAAATAAATTATGAACGGCTGTGTGCTTTGTAAAATGCTTATCATACATCAGTATCAGAATTAAAAAAATACAATTGTTTATAAATGTAGCTTTGATAGCTGTTTGGTATAAGGTTTCCAGTAACAAAAAAGCGGGTTATAATCGATTAGAAGCGCTGATACGTCATTGTGCCTGCCAAACGTATAACGCTGAGTGGAGCGGTTGACCGCTCCAAGATGGCTGCCCTAAATCTCGTCAGCTACAATAGGCGAGAGCGGTCCATGATGCGTCTATTCTTACATTATGTCTAGGCTCGTGGCACCATGTTTTCTTCCTAATAGGAAGCTGTGGTTGTTTTGAAGCAACCTTATTGGCTGAGATAGGTTGTAGCATTGCGCTACACTGCCCCCTATGGGTTTGGTATCTTTAAAACCAAAACTCACAGAAAGATCTGTTTGGGTCCATGTAGATCAGGGGTGTCCAAAGTCTGTCCTCGAGGGCCGGCAACCTGTATATTTTAGTTCTCTCCGTAGTGGTAGTAACAATCTCCTCAGCAAGTCAATGTTCTCCTTAGGCCTTCTAATGAGCCATCATTTGATGCAGGTGTGTAAAACCAGGGAGAGAACTAAAACATGCAGGATGCTGACCCTCTAGGACTGACTTTGGACACCCCTGATGTAGATGAAATGTTTTCTGAAACTGATCCCATGTGTACAGTATTATTTTTTAAACAGTATGGCGGAGATATTTGGTTTTATAAAGACCCAGCTACGTGTTTACAAGGCTTTAGTAATATTTTCCCACTCGGATGTATTAAAGTTCTCCAAATATATCCACTTGTGAGGACATATGTTTTCCACAGCCCTTCTTGGATTCAGATTCATTTCTTGGCTCCAGTGAAGACATTTTCCTCAGACTCAGTGATGCTAAAACATCAAATCCACCTTCAACTTCAGTTTTCTAGGAAACACTTCTGCATTTTATTTGGAGCTGTACATAATCTCACCCACTGTGACAAAAAACATCTTCCCCAGAGCATAATGCTGCCACCACCATGTTTCATTGTGGGTATGATGTTCTTTTATTGAATCTCGTCGTCATTGTGGCCCAGAAAATCCATTTGGGTTTTATCAAATGGTAGTGGAAGTTCTGGATGTGTGCAGGAGTCTCACATCACAGCTCCTTTTTCTGCTCGTTATCACATATAGAACACACCCAGCACTTTTTCCTGCAGCTCTTTCCGTGTTGCTGTTAGTCTACTAGCAACCTCACTGACCCAGTTCAGCATCATAGCTTCATTGCTTTTGGAGAAATGTCCTGTTAACAGAGCATGGCTATTGTCCCCATTTTATTTATCTATTTTCATTGTGCCATGATTTGAATGTAATGCTGAGGATTTTCATGTACCATCTTCTGATTGGTACTTTTGATCTGTTCTACAGAGCTAAAGACAACATCAGGAAAATTTTTAACTCAAGAACAGCTGAATGTTGTTTACATTTAATCAGGTGTACTATGATTTATATAGTAATGAAGTTAGGAAGACAATCAAAAGTATTATTTCAGGGTTTGCACACTCGTGCAACTAGATAATTTTTTTGTTTTGTTTTCTATCTTCCCCTCTAACAGATGTTTGCTTCCAGTTGAATTGAACAGGATGCCTGTTGGACTAGAGGTGGGAAAAGTGATCATTTGATCATAGTTTTCTTTATTTCACACAAACCTAGCATCTTAACAAAGGTGTTTTTACTTTTGAGAGCAAAAACATATAGTAAATCTCTATGAAAAATTAAAGTCAACATTCTGGTTGTAAAGAACAACATAACTTGAATGTTTAATGCTTTTATAAAACTCGCTGAGCATTGGCTCTAAGTCACATCACAGTAGGAGAATACCAAATGTATCTAGCCACTCAAGATTTGATAAATATCTATAAATGTTAATAAATATGCATTTTAAAATGCAGATATTTACAGTATCCATGTAAACTGATTGTGAGGCAGTGGTTGGATTCCTGCCTGTGCTGTAGTCAGAGCTGCATGTTGTTGATTTCACACTTCTTCCGACTGGTTTATTTGTATGAACTGTTGATTTTACTGATGTTACTCTCATCGGTCCCACTCACTCTACTACTTTAAAATGCCAGATCGGTGTGAAAAGTTTCTAATGTTTAACTCTTGACACCTCACAGCTTTTATTCAGTGCATATAGTGGGTGTTGGTCATCCCTCCCTTCGCCATTCCACTCTTCTGCAGTTTTAGTTGTTTCCTTCCGTGCATCACAGAACATTTTGTACCAATCATGCATCAATCTGTTCTCAGCCAAGGGTACGTCTTGTACCCAATTTAACAACCAGTAATAGGAACTTTTTATGTCCTGCTGTAGGGAATACTTTTATTTAATTAAATGTAAAAAACAACTTATATATCCTAAAAGGAAATGAAATATCTTAACTCATCATCCAAGTATCTTCAGAGTTGTTGTTGAAGGTGATGCTGCAGGCACAAAGGATCTCCAGTAGCAGTCGGGCTTGCAACAAATCTGAAGAAGCCTCTGCCTAAAACTTGTTTGCTGTATGACAGTATCATGGCTGTCATGAGATCCTAGCAGCTCAGTATCCAGGCAGCAGAGACGATATTCCCCAGTAACATGTCCTGGATTACTCCATCAGTTGTTGGGAAGCTCTGCTAATCCATCTCATTTGCTTTTGCCTCATCTTTTTTACATCTTTGTTTGGCTGTATAGTTAGAAACCGAGAAAGAGAAACATTGGAGTCTGGGATATGACTTCTATAAATCATTTCTAAAGAAAAGCTTCATAAGAACCAAGTGGTCCCAGCAGTTGGAAAAATTCTAATCCATGGGAATTGGGTTCCATTGAAAATCTTACAAAAATTATACTAAATTAAATTAGACTACATGTATGATCAGAGCTATATATATTTTTTTATCTTCCTTCCATTATTCTTCTAAACACCTATTTAATGAGAGACATAAAATGATGTACATTGGTCAAGTGGAAATGAAATGGTTTGTTTGCTGGTAAAATGGAAGTAGGTGGGAAGAAGATGAGGTTCTGATGAAGAGGTGAAGGGACACATTGACAAAGAGACTAAATGGACTATCAGAACCCCGAGGTAGTCAGGCATGCCATCAGAACTGATCCATCTGTTTGTTTTCTGCAGAAACCAAAGCAGACGGATTTTTGAGGCCGTCTGCTTAGGTTTCTGCCGATGCAGTGAAGAACGTGTGTGCGCTTGTTTTTACTACTAACCAACTCATGCAGTCACAAAATTGCTGAGGCATGCACCAAGTGTTTCACATGAATTATTTATTTTCTTATTTATGATCTAACTTATTTTTTTGTACTATTTAAGATTATGCATTACATTCTGCATGTTTTGAGGAGATGTTTGCTTGTATCCAGTAGCCTGAAATTTTCCAGCACTTCTGCTCGTATGAGTGTTAGCAGAGCAGCGTGTAGGATTATTCCTTTTGAGGGGGGAGAGTAGAGCATTAAAACATTCCAGTGTGAGAACTTATCATGCTCAAGTAGCTTTAGTGAGGAGTATGTTTGTAACTATCAGTTTTGTAACTATGACTTTTTCTTTCTTTTTTTCCCCACACTCGGTTATTACGAAAACTTAGATTTGTAACACAAGACACTTGTGAGTAAAAGCAACTGAATAAAGAGCATTTTCAGGATTTAAAAAAAAAAAATAAGTATTCTGAATAAATCTAGAATCCAAGTTCCCTGACTGTTGGTTCGAAATTTTCTGTTGAGCTTGTCTGCTGTCAGACAGGGAAATCACGGCTGGAGGTTACCTGAATACTCTGACTTCTTTATCAAAAAGTGATTTTGACTATTTTTGTTCATGTTTGACTTGTTTACTGACTTTTATTATTATTATTATTATTATTATTACTGTGTTTTGCTACATTTTTAACTTTGCTGAAGAGTAAAAACCATTATCAGTCCTGTTCTCCTCCAATCCTCCATGGCAGAATTCCTAACTGTAAATAAAAACATCCTTCCTGTCAGATAATAGTTGTGTGAACTGTGCTGTAATTCTGTAATACCAGGTTTACTAAAGTAAGGAATCAATAAACCATAATAAAAGCAGGAAGTTTGTGTTGGTTCTATTGTTGTTCACAAGATCTTACTTTTTTCATAGAGATTTTGCTGATTTGGGGATAAAAAGAACACATATAAAACTTTAAATTATTATAATCAGACGGTGTTCATTTGAGTTGAACATGCTGGCATTGCAAAATCATGATTTCTGCAAGTTCACATTCTAATCCAATAAATAAATCCTAAAAGAGTCTTAATTATTCTCTGGTTTTATATGTTGGGTCTTAAGAAACCTTTATGTCTTAAAATGTGGTCTTAGTTAAATTAGTGTAACTACCATCACTCTTTTTCTTACTGAGAAAGGCAGCAGTATTTTTTTTTTTTTTTTTTTTTTTTTTTTTTTTTCTTTGGATAAAATTGGGAAAATAAGTGAGTAAAAAAAAAAAAAAANCATCCACCAACTACAATGTTTAAAATAAAAAAATATTCAGCAAACACCAGGAAAATATACATTGTTGTGCTCACATGACCAAGGTTAGTTTAATCAGATATTTGAAAGAATTATATTTTGTGTATATTTTATTCAAATTTTGTGCTTTATCCATATAACCTGTTTTGTCCCTGTTCTCAAGAATCACTGAATAAATACATTGTCTGGACCAGCATGAAAATGAAGTTTGTCATGATACAAAGGCCATGAAACATCTGTGGGTGTTGACCTTTAATTCACTGACTGTTTCTTAATTTTTATAGCGGATGCACTTTAGAACGTTTTAAAAGATTTAAATGATTTTACCACAGAGTTACACTCAGTGTAGCTGCACACATTAATTGTGCAGTTTCAAACCAAGCTGGATGCTGTAACAAGACTAGAAGCCAGAGGAACAAGACTTCGATCAAAAGCTTGAAGCCCTTTCCTCTCACCACAACAGGAAACTAGACTTTGCTGTAAAAATCGTGGCTATAAATGCAGAGGAAGCATAAAAGTTCACCTGATACCAGCAGCAATTCATTCTGACCTCGGCCCATTTCAGGAAGAATTCCTCCTAAAGGTTCAATTCACTTTGTTCAGCGTCTTAGATGGTGATGTGTTCTGCTTTAAGACTCAGTGGAGTCGTAAGATGAATAGCGTGTTACATTATCCATTACTAATATGTCTGCAGCATTCGGCTGCCAATGTGGGTCCATGTGGAGCCAACCGAGCGGGACCTCCACTCAGATTAAAAGTGGTGAATATGAATGTCCTGAGCACAAGCTTCATGTTATTCTGTGTTGTGTGAATGTAGGTGAACTGATCCTGCCCTGATAACATGTTCATATTAATAACCATCAAGATATTTTCACAGCGTCCACTGAGGTGAATCAGACTTTAGTACAGTGTTTAACATGTACAGATAAAGCAACAACAACCTGTGCATTTAGATACAATCTGATCAATTGTAAAGAGATAATTAGCATGATAATAATTTAACCTTAACAAAGACTCAGATCTTACTTGGCTCATTAGAGTCTGTCAGTTATTGTGATCAACATTTAAGATAATCAGAAAACCCAGACTGATCCATTTTAATGCTAATGTCACCTGGGTGTAAGCAGAGTGAGAATGTCAGGCCTTAAACAGGTAATAACTATGCACCAATAAGAGAAGAAAGGTTAAAGGTCAGTGATACTGATCATGTTGGATGATATAAAGGTGCTGATCAAATAGAATGAAGAAAAGAGAAGAAGAACCAAACTAGAAGAGAGAGGAAAATGTGATTTAAAGAGCAGAGAGGCTGGGGTAAGACACAAAACAATCAGAAGATGTGAGTTCTTTTCAAATCATGACCTGATGCACAAAATGTAGTAAACAATATTGTTGGAGATCAGGACATCAGGCTGGCAGACTGAAATATCTCTGAGTGACCAAAACAGCTTAAAAATGCTTCACAGGCTCCAGCTAAGGTCGATTCTTCAATCGTCAAAATTGCATTTCCTTTGCATGAATCCATAATTGAAAGTTTATTTTAATTTTTTCCAGTCAAGGTGTTGAATCGCTCATTTAATTCTGGTCAAACTGCATCAGAGCAGAGATGATAGTAGACCTAAAAGAGATTTTCACATGTCCAAACTTTTTGTCCCGTTGTCCTCAGTACAGTAAAAAGAACTCTGCCTGAGAAAAAGAAGAACTCAAATCAAGCAAAAAATGTCGCCCAATTTTTGTTGTTGCACAAAATGGATGTTTTTCATCATGGATCCAAAACTTAAGAGATTTTACATGTTTGCTGTTTTAAAAAAATGGAAAGGGGTTTTTGGTTTCTTTTGGGGTCAACTCAACAAATTTATTTTCAGTTATAAGAACAGGATTTGGGTCACTTTCTTTCAAAACGCTTGCTATATTTAGCCAAGCTTAATAAGTTAAACAAAAGCTGATTAAGGTGCAGCAAAGTTGAATTTTCAGCTAAAGTCTCATGTACATGTTGTAGAAAGCTTAGTTACAAAATACAAATACTTTGAACAAATAAAAACCACCTGAGCTGGACAAGCCAGTTTGTATCGGTTTTGAATTGTAGTTGCAGAAAGTCAGCCTAACTGGCCCCCGAACCGCACTTTGAACACCCCTCACCTAAAACCAATAATTAAAGTCCATTTTAGCAAAAGATAATATATTTTTAAAGACGCCTGAAGCCACCAGGGAGTTATAATTAGTGAAGGATATTCCTTTAAGCCAGATCATGTGCTTTATTATGTTTCACACATTTTATTCAGATTTAATTTTATTATTATGTTTCCAATATTACGTGTCATTTCTTTTTCCTCAGTATCTCTTTTTTCACCTGTCCCCCTCCTTAGCCTCCCACCCACGTCTCTCTCCCACCATCTCAAATTAATGGAGCATGTAACAGGCGTACTAAAAATAGCCGTGCTACAGTCAGTTCATTTTTTTCTTTCCGTCTTTCTCTCCTTTCCTCTTCCTAATGTTCCAATTTTTCTCTTTTCTTTCCCTCCCCAAGGAGGGGAATGAGTAACGGCGAGAAGGCTTGTCAGCTCATTTATCAGCTGGGAGCCCATGTGCAGCCCGCTACGCCATCAGGGCTAACTGACTGAGGCTCTGGGACCGAGGGCCCGGGACCAGGCCTCTGGCTGTCTGTCATGACTCTTACTTTATGGCCACTGGGCTTTGGAGGACGGGGGGAAAACAAACGATAAGTTAGTGAATGTGGACGGCTGTAGGCTGCATGTACATCACCTCTTCGTCATGCGAAGGCTCTGAATTATCAAGGGAAAGCTGCTAGAAGACAAGGTTAGAATGAAGGAGGGCCACCAGATGAGAAAGAACCAAAACATTCATCCTGCCTTCTGAAAGAAAGAAACAAAAATATTATTTGGTAGCAAGATGGAGGAAGTGAAAATATTTTAAATTTATTTCAATGAAAAAGGAAAATAAAAACAAGTGATATGAAAATGAAGCTGCTGAAAGATACCATGATACTGTGCTACAATGCTTATTAATATTCTGAGTCAGGGGTGTCAAACATGAGGCCCCAGGGCCATTTGCGCCCTCCGGATGATTTTCTTTGGCCCTTGACTGCAGTTCAGTGGTCAAGATCCACCAAATGAATTTGGTTTTCAAGCTCAGACGGCTGATGATGATACATGTTGAAAATGTCAACATGTATCATGAACTTTCATGATTAGTATAATTAACTGACATTCATGGATATTTGAGACCTCATAAATGATCAAAACTGATTTAACAGGTCAAACACCAAATTGGAAATCGCCTTGGCACTACTGCAGAAGATACTTTCTATGGCTTCATTCCTGCTGTAACATCCATTAGCCTGCGTCACTTCACAAGTTTATTCATTTTAGTTAAACCATTATTTAAGAACAAATTATTATTTACAATAATCACCTAACAGAGGAAGAACACAAGCAGCACACTTTACAATAAAAACATTAGCAAACTGTTGAAATGATAAAAAGTGAAAACAATACAGAGACGAGGGCATAAGATACAGCTGACATTGATTTATTGTCTGAAGCGTGTGCTAAAAGTGAACCATCACTTCTAGAACATAAAATTCCAATGAAGCATTAAACTTGTAGTTTTGAAGTTTCTCTGCAACACCTCAGATTATTCTTTATGCATAAATAAAAAGCAGCTGTTTTCATATTTTATTTAGCCAAACATGCTAATTTGATGTGTTACTGATTAAATATTTTGCTAAAAGAGCGCAGAGCCCTGAAGCAGCAACAGCAGCTGAGGTTAATTACTGATGGATGAATCATTACCTCTGTCACCAGCATGTCTCTGATGATGCTGCACTGTTTCCATCTACACACAGCGGAAAGCAGAAACTGAGGCACGAACAAACAGCCATAGAAAGGCACAAACAGTCACACCAAAGCGGTTTTTTTGGCACAGGATACCTCAGCGCAGCCCAGAATGCTGATCTCCTGTCGCGATTCAGATGGAGGAAAAGTTTGTGGTTTTTTGCTAAAATCTCTGGTGACTGTAAGCACAATGCAAACAGAGACATGAAAACTAGAGCACAAAAACAAACTTTATTTTATTGGTCACATGGTTGCTAGTGGTAATAGAAACACAAACACTTTCTAGCTCAGAGTTGATATCAGTTAACCAAACACTTCTGGAAATGGTTTCACTCAAGATAAAACCGCATTACCTTTTCTTTTCCTCCTCCTGTTAAATACCGTTCAAAAGATCTCCTTCACTGATAATGGCTGCTGACCATAGTCAGTAATGTAACAGATATTTGCCCATTTCTGAAGACAAAATAGTCACTTTGTATTTTTGCACAGGATTTTTTGACATATTAGGACCAGAGTAAGTTTTTTTTTTTAAATAAGTCAAATGGATCACCAGGATCTACAGCACTGACCTGTCCTGGTTATGACTGTTTAGGAATAAAGTCATAACCAGGACAGAATAAATATGAAATATCACCCAAAAAACAGTAAAATGATCCATTTCAGGCAGACTCTTATGCAGCCTCAGCATCTCATGAAGATCATGTCCATCTCTGAGCCAGCAGATGTTCTCACTGTGGCACCTTCAACCTGCTGCAGACATATTATAACAGAACCTACACTTAATAAGGCATCATGAACATTATGATGTTATTCTTCCACACAGTCAAAGTGAAGATCATATCCCATTGAGCATCTTTCTTGTATTTTAATGCTCTATAAAGATGCTCAGATTTGAAAAAATAAGTGGCTCAGCATCATTTTTCTAAGGATTTGATGCTGTAATGTACTTAATGAAAACTTCAGATAATAGTTTTTCTGACTGTAAATCATATTGTTTCTTAATGATATTTTTTAATCAACCAAATCCAGTAGTTTTAATCAAATCCAGCTTCTTAGTATTTTTCACAGTAGAAAAGTGATTACAGACATTTTTTCAAAGGTTAAAAGTTGATTCTCCAGGCTGCTCAGTATCCATTACCTACTTTCTGAGACACAGCCTCTACTCCACAACTGGTGTGAGGTAGAATCTACTTCACCCGACCGCAGAGCAATTAGAGAATGCAGCTTCAAAGCTTTTCCCCGAGCTTTAATCACGTTACAAAGAGCATTATCTGGAGCAGGTAGCAGGGGAAGAGGAAGCACTCAGTCTGAGCGCCTTCACTGAGGAATCAGAAGCCCACAAAGCATCATCTGTTTCCACCCCTGCAATAAGAGCATGGTTAGAGAAGACTGGAAAGAAAGAAAGGATGGATGGATGGATGGATGGATGGATGGATGGATGGATGGATGGATGGATGGATGGATGGATGGATGGATGGATGGATGGATGGATGGACTTTTTGTCTTCTCCAGCATAATCTTGGGACAACCTTGAAACTGAAAGTTGTGAAGCAGGCCCTGCAGTGTTGCTGTTCTGAAGAACCCAAGATGGATCTGAAATCAATAAATGAATCTTTGAGTCCAGTATTTTCAATCTAAAAATAAATCAATAGCAAATGAACTATCTTTATAAATAGACAGCATGAGCTTTTAAAACATGCAGAAGGGATTGTGGAGCCAATGTGGCGAAGCATTCACCTGAGGAATATACATAAAGTGGTTATGTCCATTAAAATCCGGCTTCTGTCATGCAAAATACATTCAGAGTGCAAAACAGAGATATCTGATAGAGATATCAGCTGCTGTTGCTGTGATGTATATGAGAGCTGGACTCTTTTTGCTCTGCACCATTTAAAGAACAAGCTAACTGTAGCATGAGCTCCTCTAGTGGCTTCGTTTAGGACAGAAACAGCTGAACCAGGAGTAAAGCAGTCAGTGAACGCATCACATCCCTCTGCAGTCCGACTGCGGTCACATTTAAATTATAGGATGAATAAAAAAATAAAAAAATCTAAATGGATCATCAGAACCCACTGTGTCACATGTCAAACTCAAGGACCGGGGGCCAAATCTGGCCCGCCTTAAGTTTTTATGTGGCCCTTTAGACTCTGGAGGGCCACATCAATACAACTCTTAAGATTACAGTTGTGTGCTTAAATGTTTAATCAATCAAATAAAAACAGTTTTTACCTTTTTTATTACATGAAAAAGTTCAATATTTCATTTGAAGAACAGGCATTTATTAATATTTTTGCCATTACATTCTGCCACAGACGGCCCTCTGAGGATATTTGTGATCTTGATATGAACCAAGATGAATTTGACACCATGNTTTTTTTTGTTCTGTGCATTGCAGTAAAAGTTGAGAAATTAGGGTTAGAGACAAAACTACAAGCACTGGAACAAACAACCTTTCAAATTGATTGTGTAACATTCAGATTTCCTTTCAGATCTGCATGAGAATGAATTCTGGCTTATTTGATGTATATACAATTAAAGTCACATGTTCCTGTTATGAACTACCTGCTATTTTGTATCATTGGAGAGTGTAGTTGGATTGAATCACACAATCATAAAATAATCTCAAATGCTAGAGCTAAAGACATTCTTTTGTCCATTTTTTTTCTTAGTGACAATGAAAAGTAAAATCCTGCTTTATCTTTTGCTTTATCTTGCAGCTTTTTAGCAAACACCTGAAGTGTTTGTGTCCAACATTATTCATATTTTGAACTCTTTGCAATTTTATGCATCTTAAATAACAAAAAAAAAACAAAAGTTCAGTCAAAGAAAAGTCCCGCTCATACCACTGCCATGTTCTTTAGGTTACTTCCAGTGTTGTTTCTGTTGGTGTTGTGGCCTAAAATGTCCAGCTCACTTTCTTCAGACATAACTCCTGAAGGTTTGGAAGATTCTGATCAGACATGCACAATATACTCTTGTCACATGTAGAACACAACTTATTTGTAAGAAATAATTCTGGCTTTGATTATTGTGGTCCTATTTCCCCCAATTATTGTTTCCTGCTGCTATCAGAGATTTAAATGGATGACAGCCATGTTGGATTTCTATGTCTCCAACTTCCTTACTTGGAATTTAGGCTTCAGTTATTTTTTCCCCAATTCTGAAATTGGAAATGTTGAGTTAGAAGAAAAAACCGAAGACATTATTAAACTACATCTTCCAACCAAAATCGCATGCCAAAATACTTTTTTTTTGTTTTTATGACAAAATAGAAGAAAATCACAAAGTTCAAGTCTTAATGTATTTTTATTCTTTAAAATATTTGTCAGTTAATATTTTAGCCAGCAGAGGGCAGTTGTTTTGTAGACTGAAATTTACTTAAACTTGACCAGGTTCGGGGTCAAAGTTGAATTCAGACACATTTGATAGAGACACTTTTCGTAATTTGTAAAGGTTAGTCTTTTTTCACTTAATTAAAACTTAGCATCGAAGTTGTTTGGTACAACACAGTTTTTGTCTCTAAATTCTCTTGTGTTTTTCATAGAAAGCATAAGCACAACACCTTTCATAAAATGCGAATGGTTTATAAATTCCTTTAAACATAAGTCTGACTACATTACTGCAATAAAAATGTTGAATTTAAAATTTACATAATTATTCTACGTTTAGAAACGGAAAAAAGTTTTTTTTTTTTTTTGAGGCCTTAATGTACTTTTTACTGATAATATTTGGCCCATGCAGCAAAAACAAGAAGTGATTCATCGTAACTGTAAGCAACTCCCCCCTTACTGACTCACATGACGCTTGGGGTTAAATAATGTAGTGAATTTAATAGATGTCAGAAGGACACTGGTCCAGTACAAATGTAGACAGACGTTCTCAGTTCATACACATTCATAAAAGTATGGCGACTGAAGAGCTGAGCAGCAAACCCTACAGTGAGCAATACAATGATTACTAACAACATATTCAACAAGACACATGATAGGGCTTCTTTTTACCAAATAAAGAAGGTGGAAATAAGACTAAATGTTTCAGTAAATAAAATATAGTTAAGTGCTTGTAAACAGGTAAGATATTCTATTACATTGTAGATGAGAGCACTTGGTAAGACCCTGGGCTCTGTTTGTTCCGCTCCGGTGCACTGGACAGAGGCGGGCTGCTACACGGCTTGGTAAACAGTCGGTTTCTGTTGAATCCAGGCAGTCTGGGATCCGCACCTGCTTCGTTTCCAGGTGATAGTTCATGTCGGTCGCTGTGCAAGTTTGGTTTGTCAAGATCTATGAGCATGCGCAATAACGGCCTCGCCTTAAGTCTGTGCTAAGATCCGTAGTTACAGGAAATTAATGTTTGTTATTATAGGAGAGCATCCAGTTCCCCGTAGGAGAGCGTCAGTATGCCTGCACCTGGTTTGGTAAAAGCTGGCATCCGCTGCTGACATGGCTCATCACCTTCTGCTTCAGTTGGGCCACTTGCTCCCTCAGCACGCTGGCAGTGGAGGCCAGCTCAGTGTTCTGCGTCTTCAGGGTTTTGACCTTCTCCTCCAGCCGGGAGATCCTCTCCAGCTTCCTTTTGCGACACTTCGAGGCGGCTATCCGGTTCCGCAGCTTTTTCCTCTCCGCCTTGATGCGCTCCTGGTTGTCCATGTCGATGGGAGACAGGGGGGGGCTGTCCCCGCAGCTCTGCATGTCCGGGACCGTCTGCGGCTCGTCCTTCATCGCGCTGACGGACTGCTGGAGCCGTGACAGCGCCGCCGCGGCGGCCGCCTGCTGCTGCGCGCTGGCCGCGTGGGTAGGCGGTGGCGGGAAGGGGATGGTGTCCGTGGAGTAGTTAATGGCGGCGGCGCCCAGCGGAGCCGCGGCGTAGCCGTTCAAGGTGGTGTAGACAGGGAGGTCCGACGGCTGGAGCCCCGTGGATCCGGCGGTGCTGGGGGATCCGAGGAGCTCCAGCCGGTCCACGGACACGCACCCTGCGTCGCTCAGCTGGTTCTGCTTGTGAAGGTCCTCAAGCGCCTTGACAAAGCCTTCCGCGAATTCCTGCTCCTCACTGGCCGACTTCGGAAACATGAACTGAGAGTTAGGGTGAGACTGGATAATGAGACGCTCCAGGTCCGGAGAGGCTAGTTTTAGGAGTCCCAAATCCTGCGAGTTTATAATTCCACCCGTGTCCCGGAGCGGGTTCGGTTTCAGTTCTGAGTTCTGGTCCTCCTGGTTCAGGCTGATCTCCTTCTTCATCATCGTGCTCTTGATGCTGTTCACCACGGGGACCGGGTAGAGAGTTGTTTCCATTCTATACCCTCACATGAGGGGCTGTGAGTCGTTTCAATACAGACAGGAGGGGGGGAAAAGTTGATCCGAACACTTTCTCTGTGTCCTCTGTGTGCGCAGTCTCTCTGTCAGCCCAGAACTTCAGGTAGTGCGCCTCAGGGGTTCTGATGTGTCTCCTCTGTGCGCCTATGACATTGTCTTTTCCCGATGGCACGTCTGCTATGCGCAGCGCCAGACCT
The DNA here is from genome assembly GCF_001443285.1 of Poecilia latipinna. Taxonomy (NCBI): domain Eukaryota; kingdom Metazoa; phylum Chordata; class Actinopteri; order Cyprinodontiformes; family Poeciliidae; genus Poecilia; species Poecilia latipinna. Next base: position 98,544 of record NW_015114846.1, read on the forward strand.
TGCTTGCGTTCTACCCCTAAAAATTCCATTATGTCACCCCAGAGCGCAGAGATTGGTCCAAAATGATCTTGGTTTCCGGTTCAATTTGAATAAGGGGGCCGAGCCAGTTTTTATCGCCATGGAGACCTTGGGTAAACTACAAACAGTGCAATGCATTGTGGTTTGATGTCATATCATAAAAAAACGCAGGGTGGCCAGAGGAGAACTGGGCGGGGAAGGTGTAAGAGGCAAAGGCCTAGCAAAGAAAGAGCAGGCTCCACAGTGTTCCTTTAACTCAACTCAACACAGTAGAATAGAATAGAATAGAAACAAACTGGTCATCTGTTTTTGTTGTCTTTTACTAAAAAAGCAGGACTTAATGTGCCAGACCTCCTATAGAATCTTCTCTCCTTTTGCGCCCTCTGGAAACACCAAGTACTCACATTCAGCATTCACACAAATTAGTCCAAAGAGAACAAAATGGAGGTGGTTCTAAAACTTCAAGTGGGTATGAAGCTAAAAGGGGAAGGAAACTTTGACTGCGAGATGAGGAAAGCAGTCAGTGGAAAGGCGACTGCACTGCCATGAGCCACAAACACCCTGTGATTTCTGTCTGCAGGGTAATGTTTCACAATTGTTTTGCAATTTATAAAGATTTGTAGCTTCATAAAGGAAAACAAAACTGTTTTAACTATTCAACTTAAAAACATCCATATGTCAAATAGAAAAGAAACAATAAAAGTGATTAAGTGGGTAAATATTGGCAAAATAAAATCTACTGTTCCACAGTAGATAAGCTGATGCTTACACAGTAAAGTAAGCATCAGCAGTGATTACTGAGAACCAAATGTTGTCTGTGGTGGATGCTCCTCCCACCACCACATCGTGTTAGTATGTATTTTTTCTTTATATTAGTTATAGTATGCTCAAGTTAGATATTTCATTTAGACATATGTTCTCTAATGGGTGCACACTTTAGTTAATGTCTGTCTGAATGGTTTACTCACACTTGTTCTTTTGTTTGAGGTGCTATAACTACAGACCACCTAGAGGAGGAAACCTGAAAACAACCTGAAAAAAAAAAGTGTTTTTTTTTTTTTAAAAAGACTGAAGGGGGGAGACTTTGTTTCAAGTTGATTTTAATTAGTTAATTTTGTTTGTGCTAAGTTAAATTTAATTTTGCTTTGTTTCGTGGGATGCTTTAGTTAATTTTTGTATTTATTTATTTTATTATGTTATGCCTCCCTCAAGTGGTAGATTTAGGTTACTCCACCCCTATTTAACCTTTGTATGTAGAAATGGGGTCCAACTGACCCCACACACATAAAACTTGTATCATTTGCCATAGTCCTCTACGTTTGCCTCAGTCCTCACACGTACAAGGGTTAAGCAGTTTGTAGGTCAGTTTTGTTTGTGTTCAGTTGACCTCAGTTAAGTTGGGCCCAAATTTGTTACTTATCCTTTGACTTATTCTTGCATTAAATCTTTAGAAGAATTAAGAAGAATTAAACTGAAACTTTTTCTACTTTGAACACTTTTTTGTCCTCATTTGAGTCTGGTCCCTGACACTGTCAGTTTCAAATAATCTCGTTCTACAATGACAAGGACTTTTAGAAAATGAGGACAATATGAACACATATGGCACAATTTTAAAGACTTGCTTTCTTTGGTTTGATACTAGCACAATATTCACTGCTAGTGAATTTTACATGAAACAGTCCACATAAAATACAGCAAACAGGTTGCTTAATTTTTTTTTAATTTAACATTAGCTTATTGAAATGTCTCTCCCCACCAGTCACAGGCAATGTGCAAAATATACATGAACCAATCCAGACTTCTAAAAAAATGCTATGTTGATGCATTTTGTTCAAGCTGCAGAATATAACTTTAATAAAAAATATGTTTTTTCATATTTGTTAAAGCTGTCACCATGTCATGACAGTTTGCTATGAAACAGATAATCTGTGAAAAAATCAATTTCCTCCAACTCCTCCCTGAGCTGCTACTGTTGTCTAAAGAAATGCACCGTTCTGACCAAAAACAACCAATCAGAATCAGGAGGACAGTCTTTGCGCTGTCAATCATCCTCATTCACTTACTTCCAGAGGAATGGAAGTAAAATGGAAGATTTTATGAAGATTGTTTGAATTTCTGTGGGTAATAAATACATAGTTTTTGTTGTGTAATTGTAATGAGAGTAGAGAGACAGGAAAAATCCCTGGAATGATGCTAACTCGATTGTCACTGAATGTAGAGTTGCTCACCTTTTTCACTGGGACAGGGGGGAGGGATTATGCTGGTTTCGGGGTTAGAGCTGCTGCTGTCTGACTCGTCTGGTAAGTGTGGTAAGAAGTACATGGACATGTTAAATTAGGGTTGCCACCTTTCAGAAATCAAAATATCTGTGATGCCCGACTCATGGGGTGTGATGGCCGCTGCAGTGATAGATTATATTTTATGGCAGTGTTTTTTGTCCTTAAAAAGTTATCCATAGAGCAACCGTTCATACATAGAGGTCGGTTAGAGTACCCGAAGATTGTACTCCAATCACAGTAGTATATTTTAAATACGTCTAATTAAGCAAGTGTAAAAGGTATTTGGTAAACCACTGAGTAACTGATCATAACACCTGATCTAATATTCAAAATGTGAACTCAAACTACTAAAATTATAAAATTTATGTGAACATTCTGATATTTTACAGAGTATTACCAAAATATTTATATAAATAAGGAGTTAGGTTTGGAGGCTGGTTCTAGACCAGATTTACCACAGGGGTCAGGATAGTCAGTGTTTTTCCATGGCAACACTTGAAAAAGAATGAAACAAACAAACAAACAAAAAAACAGAGCAATATTTCATCATTTGATATAATAAGTGAGCCAAAGACCCACTTGTGTCTCCAGAGATCCAGGTTGCAGATCCCTGGCAGATGGAAAGTGTGTTCCTATCTCCATACAGCAGCTAAAAGTGCAGCACTATAATTTTTAATTCGTTGTTAAAGTAAAATTGTGAAGGTTAAAAAAAAAGTGATCCACCACTGAGTATTAACATAAGACATTTATTTAGTATAACTTCTTTGGTACCCTGTAAGCCCCCACCTAGAACCGCCCAGACCCTGTCTGGGTCTGGTGCATTAATAATAATGATAATAATAATGATTTGTTCTTTAATTGATCATTTGTATTATTTTGGCTGATATTATTATACATTAAATAAGCAAATAATCAAACCAATATAGTCTACTAAAAGCACAATAAGAAACTAAATCATAGCAAAATGTTACCATATCAGGGTCTGCTGTGTTCCTCTTCTCACCACGATGGACACATTATTATTTTTTTTATTTTTATTATCCTCACTAACATTATTCAGCCTGGGATTTACGTCTTCCTTCTCACGTCTGTATCTTTACGAGAGGTTTTGCTAAGGACCGTCTAGAATCAGGTCGAGGATGTTTTAAAAATATCCGGGTTGACAGCAGCTCACTGCGGCTGCGTAGTGTCCGTCTCTAGGCAACCGTGACAACAGCTTCGGTCCGTAGCGTTCAGGGGTCCTTTAGCTCCCGCAACGAAAATTTAGCTGACCTCAATATTTCCTGTTTTATTTTGGTCATTATTGTTACACTTAGTAACAATGTGTGTGATAGGCGTGTCTATCGGACATTTATAAAAATACGAAACAAATCGCGTCCCATATCGGTTCAATACCTGACGCAACATTTAACAACCAAGTACGGGACGATTCCGTATTTTAAGGGACGGGTGGCAACCCCAGTCCACTCACCTTTCCCGGAGAAAAACTGGGTTATAAATTGACACTCTTGTCTAGCGGTTCTCAAAGTGGGCGGTACTGCCCCCCGGGGGGCGTTGAGAGGATCTCAGGGGGCGCTGGCGGGAATTTTTACAAAAGGGGGGCGCTGGGATTCCTTTGGGGGGCGTTTGGTCGAAGGTAAACTTTACACCTTAAATGCACAACAATGCCAGTTTAGACTTTGAGCAACTTGGTAAAACTGTATTGTGTAACATTAAATCATGCTTGGCTGCAACTGTATCGATGGCAGCTCTTCTTCTTCTTCTTCTTCTTCTTCTTCTTCTTCTTCTTCTTCTTCTTCTCTTCAGTGTTTGTAGCTTGTAGCTCCTCCCCTGCTACTAGTAGCTTCACTGCATCAGTTCAGCGTCTCACCGGCTGATGACGTTGCTGTGATTCACTTTGTCTGTTATTTTTGTGCATATGTTTTGTCAGTTCTGTGATCATGTCAAAGCATCAACTTGTATTAAAAAGTGT
>NW_015114847.1:0-9238 GCF_001443285.1 Poecilia latipinna
TTATACATTGATTTTTATCCAGCGAATGTGAACATTTGATTTCAAATGGGTGTCAGGACTTATGTTGTGAAACTTTAAAGTTAGGTGGATGTATAAAGCAATCCAAACTGTAAACAAAGCAGGGTAGGTAGCATTAGCTAAGCCATATTCTGGTAGAACTGGCTGCTACTGCAAACATCCCCATATAAATTCACATCATTTTCCAAACTGTATGTCCTTTCTCCTATTATAGTAAGATTTTATTAAAAATACATATTGATTGAATATACTATAAAAAATGAAGCCATGACAACCTTCCCATATGCTTTACATTTGTGTAGTACATGATAAAACCACCATTTTAAAACATTAAATCATCATAGCTCACAGGAGCAACTGTGACACAGTAGGACCAGAGGTAAAAGTGTAAAACACTGGGAAATCCATTAAATCAGTGAGGAGCCTACTAAAAATCAAATTTACTGCATAGAAACTGGAGCTGATACTGGCCCTATGAATTGCTCCTAACTATAATGAATTATTCATAATGAACTTTTTGGATAGTTCGACTATGCAAATGGACCCGCGCATTAACACTGAGAGCCAGCACTGCAAGTTTTTTTTTTTGGAGCCATCTTCATCTGTCCTCTCCTGGAAATGAATTAAAAATAATCATTCATTATTAATGGGAGGAATTTGCATAGCCATTACAAGACTATGATATGTCAAATCAGATCACTGTCTACTATTTTTAAATTCCTCTGTTTGCTCAGTGGGTGAAACATTCTTCCAACACTAACAGCTCTAACAGTTCTGCAGGGTGAAGGAAGAAGGTGGTATATGTGATGAAGAGTTCACTGGGATGAGAATCGTTGTATGGCAAAGTTATTCATATCCTTTGGATTTTTCCAGTGTGTTTTGTTATTGTTTTTAGAATACTGGTAGAGCAACACAAGGCAAGTGGAAAGAAAATGACACTGGGTTTTCTGTTCTTTGTAGCACGCAAAAAAAAGTTTTGAAAAGTGGGGCAACAGAGTCCATCTTTAGTAATAATTTAATAAGTAGAAATCACAAATGTCGCTGACTATGGATCATTTTAAAGTTATTCAGTAATGGGAGCTGAAAACGTTTCCACCACATCACAACAAGATGGACGACGTTCATGGACAGAAAGTACAACTAATAGAAGCAGCGGTTTGTGGAGCGTTGACTGCAGCTGTAGACAAATCTGTTTGGATGTGGAGTGGGAACTCAGAGTGGAGGGATTGTGATTTGATGCACCTCACTGACACAGACTTCCTTCATTAGGTCAGAATTTTCAGAAAAATCATTTTCAATTTGTTTATGTCTGGATTTACTGCTTCTGACTTCTCTTGTTGCAGAATCAGGAGACCTCATGTCTCATGTTTTAGTTGTGTGTGTGTGTGTGTGTGTGTGTGTGTGTGTGTGTGTGTGTGTGAGTGTGAGCTTAGTGAGTTGGTTGAATCAAATGTCTTAACTGTGAAGCTCGTTTCATGTTGTGACTAAACTCTTCTATGTTGGATAGAAGTTGTCTGTTTGTTCCACACACGCGTAGCGTCCTGCGGTTCAAGATGGCGCCATAACGCCGGTGCTGAACTTATGCCTTCAATTATTGTTATTTTAAGACCTAGGCCTTTCTGCTGCAACAAAATAATTAATTTTATTAATAAATTAATTTATAAGAAATTATTAGTTGTAATTACTAGTATTTACATCTGACTCCCAGCAGGAAAATGGAAAGACTGTGGAGTTGACGGGAAGGTGGATGGAACACTAACTGGGATGATCATAGAAGAAAACATGTCAGCAGCTGCAAAACACTGGAAGTTCTGCCATCCAGCAGGCCAACGACCCAAACAGAAAACCAGTCCCACCTCCCACCTCTGGGCTACTTTCTGTTGATCTGCCACATAAAATCAAAAATCAAACATATCCGACTCCGTGGTTGTAACCTCACAGAGTGGAAAAGGATATGATGACTTTCATAAGCCACTGTAATTGAACTGATCTCTGACTTGGGTCTGGACCACTAAAACTAGCATCACCATCGTCTGCTACATTTCCTTTCCCGGAGCCATTCACAAGTCATTTATCCTCTGGGCGTTGCATCTCTTCAGCCTGGCTGTCAGTGCTGCACACAGAAGTAACATTTACTACGAGTCAGACTGTATTCTCATTGTGATTCCAGACGAGCCTGATCACATGTTCACCTGTTGTCTTCATACTGGAATCCATTAGATGACAAGGCAGGTTGGCATGGTGACCACAAAGCAACCAGGGGCAGTGACAAATGCCGCTATAAAGACACAATAGGCATAATTCATACAGTAATTTGATAAGTGCTTACAAAGTATACTGTGTAACTGATTAGAGTGGTTTGTTTAAGTCTTCTGTACATATACTTCAAATGAGAATACCTATTCTGTGAATTAAAGAGCAGAATCCATTTGGAAAATTAATGGTTTAAGAAAATGTAAACACATTGATGCACCCAAATTACGTTTGATTTCAACATAACTTGATACATATGCAGACCAGGTTTCATTCATGTAAATTGTTACATTTGCAAGACTTTTGCATGTCCAGAATGCAGTTTTTGTTTCTTGTGGTTCCTCCAAGAGAGATTATTGAACTGGGGAAACCCAGCAGATTTCAACCCATTATTAAAGAACAAGCATTGCTGTTGTCTTTTATTTTTCTTTTACTTGTAATATTAAGCTCCCTTTTGGGAGTACTATTGCCACTGTTGGCTCGCTCACACAGTGAGAATACAAACATCTGGGCTGCATGCAGATATCTGTGAAGGGTCATCGCAGAAACAAGGGGACAAGTGCTGTGATTGTCACCATAGTAAAATTACAAACTAAATCCCAATACTAAGACTAAAAACTTGATACTCAATACCCCTTTTGATGCTTTTGGTGGTATTATCTCTTGGTGTTTTCACACCCTAGTCGAGTTGAACTGAGTTCAGTAGACTCGGTTCAACTGGAGTCCATTTGTTCCATTTTCAGCTGGTGTGGTTCACTTTCACACTGAACTGTGTCAAACAAACCAAACCCTTTGAAAAACCAAACCCTCGCCTGTGATGGTGCTGCACCAAGAACCATTGAAAGAAGAAACAAGAAAACCACTGAAGAAAAGACTGAGCACAACTTCCTTCTTCACGAAATGTAGACAAATAGCATCACATTTTAGTGGTTGCAGGATTTCTCTTTTAGTCAATGGCAACTGAGCACAAGCCATTTATCCTGCTAGTGCTGCTAGGACCCGGCTCGACTTCTGTCAGCTTTAATCTGGGTTTTTGTAAAATCTAAAACTATTTTGAGGTAGAAAATTAGTTACCTTTGTCTCATACTCGACAAATCTATCTGGTTTCATGCTTGTCAGTTCATATCTGAAAGGTTTAAACTTTCAGCTCGATGTTTGGATAGTTATCAAATAAGCTGCTGCAAGGGAGGGGATTGCCCACAGCATCACTACATCAAGCCGTGTGCCAAAACAAGATGAAAATGAAACACTTCATACTGATCTGGAGGCAAATGAGTTTCTTCAAAACATACTTTTTGTATAAGTTATATGGTGCTGGGGCTGGTTAAGATAACAAATATTGTTAGACAATAAATTGTCCCAGACGTTATTGTGGTAAACGACATTATTGTTGTTTTGAGACAATGTTCAAGTAATGTAATGGTAATGGGATAATAATGCAACAACACATTCTAAAAGATTCAACTTTAAATTTTGACCAACATTTAACATTTGACACTGGAACTGGAAGAAATTTTAATTATCCAAAACAAATAAACAAAAACAAAAGAAAACAAAACAAATAAAATCAGTTTTTAAGTCTCTGTAAATAAAATTGTCCTTCAAAAAAAAAAAAAAGGCTGGTTGAGACCAAAACATCAGACTTTCCAGTTTTTGGTAGAGAGAGAAAAACAACAAATCATGCAAATAGAAGTTATTGAGCTGGCTTTAATTTATCATGTGTTTAATTGATTTATTGTTTATTGTGACAGGCCTAATGGTGCTATCAATAATTTTAACTACAGAAGAAGAAATTTATGTTGCACAAGCTGTGCAGCCGAGCGGGCAGTGGAGCAGACAGGGCGGTATGAATGAGTCCTTACACAGCATTACACAGCATGACTGAGTTTGGTATGAGTCACATTTTGGGTTTGCATGTGGTCTGTTGGGCAGTGGCCTGATACAACCACCTGGCCAGTACATGGGGGCACCCACTCACATCCTGTCACACTGCAAATGCTGTAAAGAATCCAATACCTGATTCTGGATGACAGGCACAGATGGCATTGCGTCCTGAAGCACATTATGAAAAATCTGATGATCCTTTCTTAGTGTGTTCTGTCTTAAACAACACAAAGCCTTAAAAAAAAAAAAAAAAAAAAAACATTTGAGTCCATCCATCCGGCTCATGATGGCAACACTTTTTCCCTCTTGGATGTGCCGTCTTCTTGTAAAGTGAATCACTTGAACGCCAATTAACGCTCTGCATTTGGGCCAAGTTACAGCTCAACCCATTTCTTCTGGATGATGAAGTAGATTCTGAATCTTTTCTTTTTCTGCTGAGTATATGTAGAATGAGCATTCTGACAAAACAAATGTGGATGTTTTAGGTCATAATCTGCTTGAGCTGTGGTGACTGATTTAAATCCCTATTTTTGAAACATTGTGTTTCCTTTCCCGTCTTCGTGGTTTAGCAGATGTGAGATGCATAAAATAATAATGACACCGATAAAGGATTAGTCTGTTACGTAGACTTTTTTATGAGATGAGTGTCAATGCTTTTTAAACCTTTAAAGTTTCTTTTGATACAGCTTGGAAGAAAGTTCTTCAGACTTCATACGGGCAATTTAAAATGTGATATTATTTTAACAGTTGGGACACTGAATTACTTATGTTGAAAGAATTTAATTTAAAAAGAATTTTTTACTTAGCTTTCATCATTAAAGGACAGCAGGTCACATATCAGCCAAGATACAACCACCAATAAAACTGTGTAATGAAACTGGATGATAATGTCCCATTCTGAAGTCACGGAAACAGTCAGACATCTTGTTTCAGTTTCTGATCTCTGGGACTTTACTTTGGACGTACAGTACTGGACAGAGTCCTACAAATACCTTTAACCCAAGTAAAAATGACATGCTGGTCCATATGGATAGGACATAAGGGTGGGCGTTTATTGCATCATTTATCATAAAACAATTCTTGTAAGATTCTTATAAGATTTCACTTTATCATCATCACAGTAAATAAAGTAATAAGTGATAGTTTAAAAACCCCTAAACCTTCCATATTGTCAGGAATTTTATTTTGACTATTTTATCCACTGCTTGTTCAATAAAGGTGTTTCAATATATTTCTAAATATTATTAAATGCAGTTAGTGTGTGAATTTTGGGGAAACAAAGCAGACTTCTTTATGTGTTTCTTGTCCTGAAGAAGTATATTACAAAAAATGTATTGTATCACAAAATACTGTGATAAAACTTCACATTTATATCGCCCACCTCTAATAGGACGCTGGCTGACAGACAGGTCCCAAATGGAATGAAAACCAGAAGTTACATAACAATCTGTAACTTGCCTATTCAGGATTGATACAGGCCAAGGCAGCTAAAGGGAACCATACAGCACTGTAGTTGTTGCCCAATATGATCTGTTTTTCATCTGGAACCAAAGTAAGACCCCGATACGGGCCTCGTGTCAGGATCCTGGTGTGTTTGTGTGGGTGTGAAATCGTTGTTGGAGATGTTGGGCTAACCTGCCACACCTGTGAGCAGTAAGATGATTGTAAAGCACTGTCAGACAGTCAGCCTTTGGTAGATGTTCAACCTTCTTGGTAGAGTCAAGCCTGAAACCATCTTAAGTTTCCTAGATCTAAGAACCTTCAGTCATTTCTTGCTTCTGAACTTTCTGCTTCCATTAACACTCGTCTGCTTTCCACACATAGACTCCTGTTCAACAGAAAGTTCTCCATCCTCCAGCTGCCACTTGCCTGCCCACTGTCCAACTCCCCTCTGACTGCAACCATTCAGAGCTCACACTGCAAGACCTCACATCGTCTGGAAGACCATCTGAAAACCCTGACCTCACCAAACATCTCTCACCAGCATCCTCCACCCATCTCTTGGCTCAGTCTCCTCTCTACAGAAGTAAACCTCCCCAGTGGACTTCCTTGCAAGACTCACATCCACATTCACACCTCTTGCTAACTATTTTTCCCCTTTCCAGAGAGACCTGAACCAAGAGATCTGAATCAACCATCACTGTTTACAATCTTGTTTATTTGTCAAATAAATCTTTCTCTTACTGTTCGTTCGGCATCCTGTATTGGGTTCTGCATTTTGGTCAGGAAGATACCCAGAAACATGATAAGTAATTTTCCCAATAAAGGTCCCATTGTGAGTCCTGTCGGTACTTCAACTCTTCAGATTACCGAGGCTCTCCCTGGCGCTTCCCATTTAGTCTTCATGCTTCTCTCCGTATTTGAGCTTCAGCTTCATTTACTGCACACGTCAGTCTAACTCTTCAGCTTTATAAAGTACACAGAAACAATAAAGTTCAACAGTTCTAACTGCCCTTTCAGTTTATTTCATGCTTCAGTGTCCAGGACAGGGTTTTGATCCGTTTAATCTCTTCAACTTTGATTTTTGCCATGACATAAGTAATGAGGATGCAGCCACATGACAACTTAAATTCCTCACAGTCATCAGAATTATGTTAAAAAAAAAAGAATCTTTTAATAAAGCAAGATTCTTAAAAAAGTTCAATATTTTTATGGTGATTGGAAAATTGGCAGTTTACACAGAGTTTATGTTAGGATGGTGTCTTCATATTTTTTAACTCTATACAGACTGCCTTTATATGTATTTATATTGAAAATAAATTCCCAGTGGAAGAGCAAAGAAACCAGGAAACACCAGCCTGGACCTACTGGGTTGGGCTTGAAACCGTTGATAACTGCTTGCAGTTTTTTTTGTTTTGTTTTTCTAAGTATAGACTATTAATATGTAATTACCTAACTTAGACATAATTTTTTATAACTCCTACCACTGATGAGCAAAGTTATTCCATTGTGATCCATGCAGTTCATCCAGAATACGCATAAATAAGTCATAGTGGCATATGTTCATCTCTGTGAGGTTAGCAGTTTATTACTCCATTAATCTATGTTTTAGATGGAAGGCGGCCATATTAGTTTTGAACAACTGTGAATTCTTCTCCAAGTTGGATCTTTCCCAATAGGAAATTCTGTCTCCCAGGTACAAAATGGAATGCTACATTTAATGACGTTCTCCCATGTGTTTTGTTAGTAATTTATATGTTAAATTTTCTGCCAGCCCTTCAATCAGAGAGCAACAAGCAATTCCATAGCACATTAAGAGCATGTCATGCCGAGAATAGGAATTTCTGCGAAGTGCTAAAAGACGAGGAGTAAGCAACAGATTGTTTTCTTTCTGCGTTAACAAGTGAGTATATCTACCTCCTGCATGTGATTTTAGGAATACACAGGGAATGTGAAGAGCAGATTTCCAATTTTGGTGGAAAACTACTAATAAGAAACCCGATAAAAGGAAAACAGAACTGTGATTCAACAAAAACAACAATCATTTGGCACACAGTAAACACAAAACAAAAAAGGGAAAGAACAACATTTACAGAGTAAACGACAGACTGCTGTGAGCTGCAGTGTAGTCGGAGTGAAAGTCCTTGATAAAACCACAGCTCCTGTGGATAAAACACTGGATTCTGTGCCAGAGCCAAAAATACATGCAGCTTCTTTGTGTTGATGCAGGTTAATAAGCAGTGAGAATGCATACATGGGTACAGTATGAGCCACTAATGCTCTTCTGAAAGAACAGGACCGCCTCAACTCACACAAAAGACACAGCAACATGTGCAGATGTCAGTCTGCTCTCACTGCCATCTGTCATGATGCTGTACAGTAGTTTGGTCACCTGCAAAGCAAGGTGCTTCTCAGCCCACAGTGTGTATTTGTGTGTGTGCGTGTGTGTGTGTCACCTTGCAGTTCCCAGACAGAAAACACCAAGGACACATCTTAGTTTGTTGCGTTAGGAGACACTTAGTTTCTGAGTTTAGTTCAGCGGCTATAGATAGAAAGAGATAAAAAGTGTTACACAACAAACTGTTGTCTTGATTAAAAGCAGCTGTTTCTCTTCATCTATCTAAATCCGGAGCTTCCAGACTCGATTCACACGACAGACTGGTCTGAGTGGCTCACATTTCTGACAGATTAAACAAACAATAAAAGAAAAATGACTTTTATTCAGTTGAAGAACATTTTAAAAATGATCAGTGTATATTTTTAGATCACAATTACAATTTATGCAGATGATAAAATTTTAGTTATGAAAATTTAGTTAGTTAAATTTTATTTATTAAATGCATAACAATATTCATATAACAACTGTTGGTAACACTTTATTTGAAGGGGGGTGAATAAGACTGTCATGACACCGTCATAAACATGACATAACACCTGTCATGAACATGAATAAGCCTTCATGAATATTTATGACTGTCATAAAGCATCATTTGGTAAATTATGACACTTTTAATACAAAGTTGACATTATTCAAAATGTCTTTGTTATGACAACTTGACATTAACCAAGAAATCATTACTGTTTAAACTTTACCTTTAATAACATAAAGTTACCTAATTTTTAAAGTGCAATCATTAATTCTTTTATAACAAATTTATATCAGTACTGATTTCTTGGTTAATGTCACGTTGTCATAACAAAGACATTTTGAATAATGTCAACTTTGTATTAAAAATGTGATATTTTACAGAATGACGCTTTATGACAACAGTCATAAATATTCATGAAGGCTTATTCATGTTCATGACAGGCATTATGTCATGTTTATGACGGTGTCATGTCAGTCTTATTCACCCCCCCTTCAAATAAAGTGTTACCTAACTGTTTATACCTAGAGTATTTATTTTGTTCTTTTTTGGTTCATATACTTTTCCATCTTTCATCATTATGCTTTTGTTCTTGTAAGACATGATTTATGAGTTATCCATATTTCATTCTAGCCATAATTGCACTTTAAACATCTGTTGTTCAACATTTTAATGTGTTTTCATTTATTGCTTTATGTACCTTTTTTTTTTTTTTTTTTTTTTTTTTTTTTTTTTGTGTTGGTGGGGCTGGGGTTTGGGTCGGGGGGGGTTGGGTG
>NW_015114847.1:12343-24621 GCF_001443285.1 Poecilia latipinna
TAATGTTTTTTCTTTTTTTCTTTTTTTTCCTTTTTTTTTTTTTTTTTTGCTTTTTCTTTTTGCTTGTGATGGTCGTGCTGTGGTCTGTGTCAGTGTGTGTTGTGTGTGTTCAAATTAAAATTCTATAAATAAAGTTTGAAAAACAAATTCATTGATTAATCCGATTTAAAAATGGTACATTCTTCAGGTTTTTGCTTAATCAATTTAACTAATCTTATACAATATGAAATATACATAAAGATTAATTACAAAAGGAATCATTTATTGCCTAAAATTCAATAACATAGCATTCATACTGTACCATGATAATTTGTGATAAAGGATGCACCTGCAACTAAAAAATACATTTAACATCAACATGTGAAAAGCTCAGGTCATTCTGCTGGACTGAACATCAACAAGGTGAAGAGCTGATCTGTCATTATTACTTTTCTTTTCATAGCTGGGAAACCTGCTTCATTGGATTACGTTTTTTATGCCCAAAATGGTACAAAATCATGCATTTTGGTGAAAAACTTTCTTTGTTTGCAAATATGTTATTTTTAGCTTCACTTGGATGATATTCTGTAAAAAAAAAAATCTTAATAAGCATCTTTTGCTGTTCAGTTATTATCAAAAAAGTAAATACAATCAATGGGTTGTCTCCATCAGTCCAAACTCACTGGGGTGTTTAATCAACAAGATACAATAACTGCCAGTGCAAAATGGTGAGCACAAAGACAGTTTGATTAATCACTAAAGAGATGCTTCCTTCAACGGCAATGAAAAACCAGCATTTCGAAAAATGCTGCGAGCATTGACACCCAGCACTCAGTCGTAAGTTTACACTTCTTTTTTTTTTGTTAACCAAAGTCCTAACTAGTTTATTGTCTGTTTTCTCTGTCTGAGTGTGTTAATTAATATATTTTGTAGGGCAGATATGTAATAAATTTGATTTGTTTTTGGTTTGTTTAGTTGTTTTGTTCATTTATTTTTTTTTCCACTTCCAGATGTGTATGTTCTTTAGAAACTAGTTTATTGATCTTTTAAAGGGTGTCCTTGTGTCTTTATCCTGTTAGTTCACAATGTTTCACAATTATCACTTACTGCAATAATTTCTGGGACAATTTATTACCCATAAAAATTTAGTACTTAAAACTCCCTGAAACATCTTCATCTGGTGTGAAAAGATTGCCAACATCACTGTTCCTGTCACACTTCACTAGCCTCGGTGCAGCTTTCTGCTTTTTTTTCTTCTCTTAGAAAACATAAATCAGAAAACTGGACCAAAAAAAATATGGATTATCTAACGCTCTGAGAATGTTCAGTCACTTGTATTGAAGAAAAGAAAAGTGCATACAAAAGCAATGATTTATTTAGCAGTTGACCGCTCAGAGAAAGAAAGATAATAAGAAATGACTGTTGTAGAGCATTTACAGCCCATCTGGTTATGAGAAGAGGAAATATGGAATCACCCTGGAATTTGAATTTCTGAAACTAATCCCTTCACAAGTCTGATTTTAGAAATGAGTTTACAGAAAAGAGAGTCCTTGCAGATCTTAATGGACTGGCTGAGTAACAGTCAGCACATTAATTATATATTTACATAGCACCAAAACACAACACATCATCTCAGGGCACCTTACTAAAATGTTAATTCAATCCAGTCACACACAAATGATCCAAGCTTACATGTTTTCAACATGCCTGGTCAGTTACAACCTTGTAAATAGTTATACAATAATCTGGACATGAAGACTATTTCTGTAGTATATTTTTTTTCATCCAGTAGTCGATCAGTAAACCTGAGCATGTTGCTGCTAAACCACAGCAGGCTTCCAGAACACCTGACTGAAAAACCTCTCATCCTGAGTCAGTGCCTCTCTTTTGAATATGTACTCCTTTACTTAAGAGGATTATACACCTGTTCAAATGTCGGGGTTACAAATGTGAAGCAATCAATATTTAAAAAATTATTTTATATTATGTGGACAAGTTACAGAAATGCACACTCCACTGAGTTCATACATGATATCGAATCTACTTAATCTGGTCAATCTCAACTTTTCTTGGCATTACAGATTTGCATTAATGATGATGTAAATGCAGGTTTTACTATAGAAAGTTCTGTTTTTAGGTCCCAGCTGCCCCAGTTCAGGATAAATGACCTCTTCATTCTTTTTAAAAAGGGAAACTGAAAAAAAAAAAACTTAAGAGGTGTATCAAATACCGATTGTCACCATTGTGGTTGAGTGCATAATGTTGATAATTTACCTAAGTGAAGTAAAACTGAACTGAACTGGTTGCTCATTTTCTTTAGATGGAACTCAACTTTCTTTGAAGGAGGATGAATTCATGAACAGAACATGAAATACCAGAGAGCTTTGACTGAAAATCTCTGCTTGAAAGAGGATGAGGAAAGGATTTTATTGAGTCCAGTCATATGTCAAAACCAACACAGAAGAGTTTTCCACCGGAAAATCAATGTTTTTTGTTTTTTTTTTTTTTTTTTTAGCTTAGCTTAGCTTAGTGGCTGAGGTTGCTGCAGCGGTTTTGAAATTCACATCACAAAACTCTGACATATTAATGGGGTGTGTCGACTTTTGACTAAAAATGCAGGCCTTCAGTCCAGAACAGCCGATGCCAGAACAGTGCTTACAACAAAGGAAGTGCATTATAATCATTAGCTAAAAGGTCTACAATACTAAACTTTTATCTACTTGATGCAGGGCTGGCTGGATAATGTGAAGATGACAGATGGTCATAGCTTAATTGAGACAGAAGAAGAAATTAAGAGATTACACAGGAGAAAAAAAAAACCTTCTGCAAGTCACTCCTCTTCCTCAAAAATTTGAAAAACGAGAGGGGGGAATAAAAAGATCCTCCTGTAACCTAATAAATTAATCACTCAACTAATTAACCAAATGACTCATTTCCTTAATCACCACACCAGCAGGAGTTACTTCGGTCAAAGAACAGCCTCATCTTGGCTGTTTTAAAGGGGGAGGAACAAGCTTTGGGGGAAATTAATGGGGCACTCGCTTGATGCTCTTACTGCGGCTGGCACGGCATTAAACAACTGGAGATATCAAACCAAATCCTGTGTGCATAAACACACTCGGGTCTGTGCTGAAGAAATGAAAGAGCAGATAGTGTTATTATTCTGTCTTAAAGATAGAACAGCTGTGCATTAAAAACAATCCCTGTTAGAACCGTGGAAAGCTCGCTTTTGCCGTGGCAACGACTTCCATTCGGTCCCCAGGAGATTTATCCTAATCTTAACCGCGCCAGGCCCGTGTGAACACACAGCAAAGAGAAGCCAGAGTGAGCGAGAGCCGTGATGTTTGGTTAACAATAACCTGACTTATATAGGACAGCTTCAACACAAACAGGCAACAAACTCAGAGAGGAGGAAGTTATCTAAGATCCTGACAGATCACACACATCCAGTCTGAAACACACACACACACCTTTATCCCTCCAAGAATCAGATCGGAAGCGTTCCCTGCTACACTCTTCAATTGTGCTTCCACTCGTATCAAAATCCCTAAAGTGGGAGCAAAAATAAAAATGAAAAAAAAAAGAGACAGTAAGCGAGCGAAGGGAGAAAGTGTGACAGAGAGACAGACGGAGAGAATGAGATGGGATTACAGGGATAATGGGAGCAGATGGAGGGAGGTCAAGGCTCCGGCAGGACTCTCCACTCCACGTGGATTAAGAGACTTCTCTAGTGAGCCGTCAACAACCCAACGGATGCTCTGTTCCTAGCGCCTGAGACACCAATCTCAGCCTGATCTGGCCCCCCTCCCCCACCTTTTAAGTCTGAAAATGAAAGCTTGCAGTCGTTTAGCATGAAACTTGGGGGAGTGAGGTCGCAGAAACACATTCCATTCCTCTGCCCCACCCGACACATCAAACTCCTAAATGGTTAGGCTTTTCAGCTCTTTTAAAAGCTGTTCAGGCCACATTTTCACTGATCCTCCTCGCAAAAGTCTGTATTGACCTGCATCTTGTGGAAAACACATCAAAATTCAAATACAGGAGCAAGGCGGGACACAGCAAAGATTGAATGAGTGACCCGAATGAACCGAATGAGATGAGCGCCGGTCAGAAGAGGATTTAGACAGATAAGAACAATATGTGACGTGTGTGTAATGGTGAAAGTCACGAAGCCATTTCACACGTCATGGTGTGTCTCATTTATACAAAGATACAAACAGCAGTGCATCATCAAGACAAACTTTCCTTGCACTAAACACGCTGAGTTTAACATCTTCATAATTCAGGCTCATGTCTGGGTGTTTACATTGAAATCTGAAACACGACTCAGACAATAACTGCATTTAGAACAGAAACAAGACAGGTGAGCAGAATGTTGGTGAAGCAAAATGTAGGGACAAAGACTTTGTGGTTGCACATTATTGAAGTGGTAAGTAGAGTTTCTGTAGCTGCGTTTCCATTACAAATGTGTGTGAATCTTTGATCTCTATCGATATTCTGCTAATGTCACAAAAAAATGTTCACAATTGCAGTGTTTCCATTAAAGAAGAAATAGAATTAAAATCAGACTTGTTTGTGTGATGTCATTAGAAAACATGCTGCGTCATATTCCTCAAACTACTTCTCATCGACTTCTTCTTCGTGGTTTGCTCCAGCGGCAACATTTGGTTGTTGATCCTGTGACTTGTGTGATCAAAACAAAAAAGTGTTTTCCCTGCCGTTTTGTGAAATAAACCAATTTTGATACGGGCAAGAAACCCACCTCATCTAGAGCCAAAATATTTTTATCAGAAAACAAGTTTTTTTAAAATTGTTTGTATCCATTGAGCAAATTTATTCATGAAATGTCAAACAATTACATGGCCAATGGAAACACATCTTACTAGGCATAGGTTGCAATTTAAAATCTCCTTGCAAGTTTTCATCATGTGTTTGTTTTTTGTTTTTTTCCTGGAACCCCAGTTTTGTCCCTTAATTCAAAAAGCCCTAAATTCCTCTTAGGACTCAGTTAAGCATCTGTCAGCCTGACCTCCATAAACGACTTTGTAGCTTCCATTCAGGAGTTTTTAGCCTTTTGATCACTGTACGTATTTTATGAAGAATTGTACAAACATATGCAATTTCTCACCACTTCTGATAAACGTTCCTCAAAAGTTTTTATGTTGCCTGCCAATACGAAATCCATGGAGTAAAAGTGAAATACGAACACTGCTGTCCGAACGCATTTCTGCATTACACAAACTTATGACCAATCACACAACACACTGCACTGAGCTGTGTGCAAATAGTTTGACTCTGGCCTGGTGTCCATAAGGGGAGGAGAATGCCTCCTCGTGAAGGCAGAGTGATACAGCTCTGTCAATAAGAGCTGATTTCAATGCATTGGATGATGAAGGGGAGAGCTGATTAAGATTGATTAAGTACTGCAGTACAGCCCTTTGAAAGGTCAAAGGGAAACTTTTGACCTTGGAGGAACAGTCCGCTGTTCTTTCCTTCAGAAACACAGGCCCACACTGAAAGGAGCTGGCTGCCATGGTCATGGTCAGACAGTGAGGAAATGGGAAATTGTCCTGTCAGACCGTCAGTTTCCAAAACGACACACAAAAAATACCTCGGAAAACCACACACAGGATCATCATGACCCCGCTGGACCACGCACAGAGTAAAAAACTCGTGGAGTTTAAATGACCTCATCTCTAAAGACTGCAGGAGGGTTAACAACGAGTTCTATGAAAACAGAGGGGAAAGACAGTAGCTTTGGACTAGCCTAGCATTTCAGTAAACTACTCAGTGTGGTTTTGCTACCAACAAATGTCTATTTTGACTCAATATACAAGTCAAGAGTATTAAGTAGAAAAAGCCTGATATCTTATGGTCTCCATAGAGTTAGGTGTAAACCCTATCAAACTCAAATTGGATTGGATTTCAGTAAATTATTAGGGAAACATAAAACAACTTGTTAGTATTTTAGAGTAATTTTTATTATTATTATTGACAGAAAAAGAGTGACTTTTGATAAAATGCAGAGTTTATTTAAAGAAAAACACACACACACACACATCAGCTACAACATATTCCATCATTTGGCAGATTTTGGAACACTTGTTATAATTACAAAAAGTCTGGGTACCGGCCCATAACAATACGTCCTTGTAAAAACAGATGTCAAAACTCTCAACTGAGTGTCTTTTTATAATTAAAAGCAACAAACCAGCCCTAGTTCTGGTCTGGGTCTCAGCGGGCCGTACTGGATCTATACGGCGAAGTTCATTCAAGTGATTCAGACAATCCATCCTGTTGGGCGGGCCCTGTCCCAGATGCAGGATCAGCTCTCCTGCTCCGGGATAACCCACATTACCAAATCCAATAGTTTGCATTGATTGTGTGACTCTAGGCGAGGGCTGCTAACTGGAACAAGGGAAGTCTCAGGTAACTGCAGCAAACAGAGAAACGGTCACGATACGTTTTCACGACTCCGACGATGCTACATTAAAACTTTAAGCTTCTGTACTGAAGCGATTCCCGAAGCGACTGGTAGGTCGCACCGTGTGTTTGCTCTCGCTGCGGATGTGCAGGTGATAATGAAGCTGTTGCTGTGGTGGCCGTTGCACGCCGTGCATCTCCCCTGACATCCCAGCATCTGTTGCCTCTGTCAGCAGCAGAAGCAGCAGCAGCAGCAGCAGCAGCAGCAGCAGCAGCAGGCACATTCCCTCTGCCCTAATTTATCCAGGCGTATGAATCATTATCGCCGGCGTTGATGAATGTCGCTCACTTTAACCTCTACTGCGACCGCTTTGGGACGCTCTGACACCGCTTAACCCACAACAAGCTGGAATGTGTGGCTCTTAGCAGTAAACCTTACACACCTCAGTTTGTTGACTGTCCACTAACCAGTTTCCTCATTAGTCACATTTACAAACGCAACAAACACTGACCTGCAGGTTATAAGGGATCTTAAGCAGAATTTTATTTGGGTTCTCCTATTTCAGCCCACCATTCACCACAGCATCACTGACTAAAATATTGACTTCCATATGCTTCACATATACAGAGATTGAAATTAAAACAGGGGGGAAGTGTTTGCTCTTATGGGGTCCATTTGTAAAGTTACAAAGTCAAAATGTAACAACAGTAATTTGGGGTATATATCTCCTGTCATAAAAGAGAAAAAATGGGAATTCATTTTTCAAAGTCAAATTTTCACTTTGATTTGTATGTTTTTCATACATTTATAAATGTGAGTTTCAAATGAAATGTTTATTCAGCAAGAATATTTTCAAGCTAAATATTTGGTTTGCAAGCTAAATACTTAACTGCAACCATACATTTAATTGGCATGCTAAATCTGAAGCTATTTATTTGAGACTGAATATTTTATTAACAAACCAAATATTGCATTGAAGCTACACATTTAGTTCGGAGCTAAATATTTAGGTAATATGCAAATTTCCTTGCCAACCGGAAGTGGACTATCAAAATAAAACCCAGGTTTTTCAAACCTCTTTATAAACTCTATCTCTTGTCACCTATTTAAACTAAGCTGCAGTGGAATTCAGTTCTTTTCCACCATCACAACAGTTCTATCAACAAGAAGAAATACTCAACATTGATTTGATGCAGTGCTGATGGGAGCTTCAGCAGGTAGCAGGTATTCTAAAATAGCTCTGTGGAACGACATTTAGTATGACTTTAAAACAATAAAACTTTTCTTTAATGTGTGCAGTTGATGTATTTGTGAACATATCGCATGGGAATTCACAGAGCTCGCTTATAACTTGGGCCAGCCATGCGTCAAGACAACGAAACCCACCACAATGTCTGCGTAAGCTGAGACAAGAATTTTCAGTAAAAATAATGTTTAAAATTCAGTGTATTTTCCTTTGGTTGTTCAGAATGGTTTTAGTTCAAGCCACTAATCACGCAGATAATCAGCTATACATTTATTAATACATTGTTAATAACATATTAACAGTAACACGTATGACAATTTAGATTATTTTTTTTTACATGCCATGTAAAACACAGCTCTCGCTGCGCATATTTGCGCGTTTTGGGGAAAAAAATAAAAAAGCAAGTAAAAGCCAAGCACTTTAAATGTATAAAACTCTAGTTATAGAGTTTATTTTAAAATGATTTGTAAATCCTTTTTATTGCACAATTTTCCACTCCAGAAAAGCGCACTGCAAACCGCCACGCTGCCTCTCTCTCTCTCTCACACACATACACACACACACACATACACAGACACACGTGTGTGAGCGGCTCTGCTCACCTCTCTTGTCCTGCACCCTGACGGTGATCTCCACCAGAGGTTCGGTCTCCCGGTCCAGTCTCCGCATGATGACTACATCCCCGCCGTCCCGGCTCACGCTGACCGGGGAGCTCTCCAGCTCCGGCTCCACCAGCTCGAAGGCGGCCGACTGGAACCTCACCGGGTTCAGGTTCACCACGACAGAACCGATCCCCGCGTCCTCGGACACGCTGATGAGAACCGGCATTTCCTCCTCCGTGACCGATCGGGACTTGCGCGCTTGTGCTTCAACTTGCTGCCGCGGTCGGGGGGTCGCGGAGCGCGCGGCTGGGCATTGCCGCGGGTTTATTTCCACGGAGACACCTTGACTCGTGCGGGGTGGCCAGCCGCGGTCCCGCGCAAACACTTGAAACTTGATGGGCTCCTCCAGACCGAGGATGGAGTCGACCAGGAGGATATCCCCCGTTTTGGGCACCGCGTAGAAACTTCCGTTTTTGGGCTCGGCGAAGTAGATGAGCTCCGCGTTCTTGCCGCTGTCTCCGTCCCGCGCGCTCAGTGAGCAAATCGCCGCGCGCAGGGCAGTGGCATCGTCCAGATCCAGCTTCATGTTGGCGCTGGGGAAAACAGGCTGGTGGTCGTTGGTGTCCAGGACATCCACCTTGATGGACGCCACTAGTTCGGACGCGTCCTCCCCTGCCGCGCACTGTCCGTAGCACAGACCCAGACTCAGGGCGTACTCAGCCCGCTCCTCTCGGTCCAGAGTCTGGGTCGTCTTCAGCAGAACATGCCCTCGTTTGTGGTGCGCAAAGACGCGGAAGTCCTCGCTCCCGTCTCCCAGAAGTTTATAGTGCGCTGCCGCCGAGCCGGGCTGCGCGGTGCCGCACAGCCGGCGCGAGTTGAGTCGCTTCAGCGGGACGCTGAGCCCGTTGACCCGCGAGCCGGGAGACGAGTTCTCGAACACATGCCCGTGAAAGAACGGCACAGGGTCCGACGTCCTGTTCGCGGCCACGCAAGGCATCAAGAAGGGTAAAAACGTGACCCAAATCATGTCTGGATGTCTCTTTGGCTCCGCTCCGCTCAAAGCTCTGGTGCCTCTCCGACGTCCATGCTTGCTTCCCAGATCCCTTGGGGGGATGTGGAGGTTCACTCCGTCCTGCTGTGATCCCAAAAACTTTGACTAGACTGGAGCGCTGGTATCCCCTGGCAGCATGCTCCAGCTGGAAGTGAGAGATGCGCGTTTGAGTTGTGCGTCCTTCTCTCCTGCTCTCCTCAGTCTGCTGCCTCACCAGCAGCGCTGTCTGTCTGTGCGCGTTCCAGGGAAAAAAAAAACGCTTCTTACAACACGAGTGCGCGCTTACCTCCGTTCACTTACTTTGCGACCCATCTATCTCATGCAGGCAGAAGGCATAATGTGCGAATACCCAGCTCCACGTTCACCTTCTAAATAGATATGTTTTTATAAGTCGCAGCATTCCATTTATTCGTTCTCATATCGTGAGGACCTGGCACGGAACCGTTTGCGTTACGCACGGTCGGTTAATCAGTTAGAGCGAGATACGCAGGGGGAAACTTTCAAGAAAAAAAAAATCTCGCTTTCACGTGCAGAGAAGCGTGCGCGTGCGCCGCTGACGCGCGTTTATTGGCGTCTTAGAAGGATCCCGGAGAAAACGAGCCGACCTCCCCTCTCCCGGTGATCAATGCCCAGTCTTGCGCATCTAGATCCATCACTCCTCTTTCCAATAACCCGTCAGCCCTCTGGATTAAAATAATGTAAAAATCAATCATCTCGAAACGCCTTCTGAGGGCGGAGGGAATAAACGGGCTCACGGATTCGGGAAAAAGAGGGTTCGGTGAATCCGGTTTGGACGCGTTTCTAAGTCGCTGATGTTTGGCAGCGTTTGGTCTTCTCGGGGTGTGTGAGGAAGTTTTGAATTTAATATTCCAGATCTATTATTTTCTTGTATGTATTTCCTTCTCATATTGCTTCTTTGTCACCGAGTTTAATACCGGAGCCAACTCGGTGTGCGCGTCTAACTAATAAATCTGAGACTATTTGTGGATACAAGGCGTGCAGAGCGGTCAGCTCCTCACAGGCGCAGCTCTTCTGTGTGCTTTTGTGCTTATTTAAACTTCTGCTTATTGCAACCTGTGCAGTTTTCGAAGTTTAAGATCAGCACTCCTGGAACTTTTTTTTTTGTTTGTTTTGCAGGTAGGGGTTCCCCCTCTGGCTCACAGTGACATTACAAATCACAAAGTTAAGAGGAGTTCACAAAAGTCATGCAAAACGTGTTGAAATGGTTTCTAATAGCACGAAAAAAAAATTAACATAACGGCTTCAGCTAACGATTATTTTATAAATCGATTATTCTGACGATTAAATGTTTGATCAAACATTTGCGCATTCTGAAGGTTTTTTCATTTCACCACTTACACTTAGTACGATATTAGAAATACAATAAATAAATGCAAATGACCAAATAATTCATTTTTTTGTGAAAACAGAAAAGCAACATTTTATTGCCTAAAATGCTATGATAGCATTCTAATCCTTAATCATTTATATCAAAAGATGCAACTGCAGATAATAATCCATCCAACCTCAGCATGTGAAAAGCTCAGGCCTTTCTGTTGGACTGAACATCAACACAGTGTAGGACTGATCTGTGTCTGATAACCAATTATTAATTGGATCCCAAAACGTGCTTAATATGATGTTGTTTTTTACAGAATTTGAATCAAGTGAAGATGAAACTTCGCCTGAAGTTTTGGGTAGCACAAACTTACAGAAAAAGAAAGTTTGTTGTTTGTTTTTAAATACAAAACAGAAACATTTTTATACAATTTTACCTTCGTTACTGCTCTGAATGTGCTGCTGTTCTTTCAGGAAATGGTCTTTTTAAATCTGAATACTCTACTTAATGAATAATGAATTGTTGAATTAGCTGACAGTTATTTCAATAATCGATTGATCACAATTAGTCAATAGAAACCTTGATCTAGCAAAGCTATTTTATTAGAGACACGAAATCTGTCTATTCTGAAATATTCTCCCCTATTCATTACTTTTGCACAAATGAAAGCTTTCCAAACTAACCTGTGTAAAGAAGTAATCATTCTCCTTGTTCGATTTCTTGTTTTTGGTCATTGTCCTGGAGAGCTTTTTTTTCTGTTTGTTGGGATTGGATTTTTCTAGTGTTGAAATGTTATCAACATCATCGTGTTGTAATAATAAAACTTACAGTTGCACAAGGACAACTTTGTTTTTCTGCAGTTTTCTGGAGCTCTTTAATTTTAGATTTAGCTTGTTGCTTGGTACTGTTTACATGTCAAATATCCTTTAAGATACAAGCTATACTGTTTACGATAAAAGGGAAATAAATTTGTCTTTAAATTATCGCAGAATTTAGGAGGCTGATCATTTGCTAAGTGATCAGATTAAATGGCCCAGAGGCCAACAAATAAGTACATGCTGATAAAACTGAACCAATAAATTCCTTTGGTTCCGAGTGATTAAGACCACTGGAAGTGCTGTGTGCCCAAATTGTCACCACGTGTTAAAACAAAAGATTTTAAGATTTTTTTTTTCGTCTTCTTGACCTTTCTTTACAAAAGGAATCAGAGAAAATGCCACCTTGCAATTTTTGCTGGAAGGCATTATTAATAGAGACAGAGAATTGGCTGGAAACAGAATTAGAATATTGACACTGCTGACCAAACATGAAATCTAATCAATCAGGAAACGGCACATGACATCACTTTTAGACAGAAATGATACTTTCTCCACATCTGCTGGGTTTCCTCAGAAACTTTTAAATCTATTTTGAATAATAATTCAGCACACTGTACTGTTTGATAACGAGGATCAATTGGAATTTAAATATGATTCAACTGAAATTATTTTTTCTTTTTTGTAAAGTGCCAACATTCGTTTTGAATTGGCGCTGGAGAAATTAACTGAATTGAACTGTGGGACAAAAAAGGTAATTTCTATTCTATTTATCAGGCAATCTTATAATTTGTTGTTTGATGTTAAATAAATAAATAATAA
>NW_015114847.1:27583-31940 GCF_001443285.1 Poecilia latipinna
TGGAGAAATTAACTGAATTGAACTGTGGGACAAAAAAGGTAATTTCTATTCTATTTATCAGGCAATCTTATAATTTGTTGTTTGATGTTAAATAAATAAATAATAATAATAAAGAATACAAAAAAAAGAAGAAGATGATTTTTTTTATTTATTTTTTTATTTTTAACAAAACGTTTATTTACCACTGTCGTTTGTAAAGCCGGTGGTCAGTGTCATGTCAGGGATTGGGTCTGTTGGGTCTGGCGAAGCCTTTCTTTCGTGGAGGAGCTGCAGGAGACTCCTCTCTCCAGCCGTCATCCTCTCTTTCAAACGGTCTAGGAAACGCTGCACAAGTCTAGTGGACTGGACCCCCTGCAGAGTAGCAACGGCCTGGGCGTTGGAGAAATCTGGTCCAGCTGCCTCCACCAGATGTTTCATGGTCGTCATCTTGGACTTGCACAGCGCCTCCGACAGTCCTGGTATGGCCTCGCAACACACGTACTTCTAAAAACCAATGCAGAGAATCTTGCGTTTTTGCTCTTTCCAATTTAAAAAAAGAGCACAGGATTTAAAAACACCCTGATAAAACTGAGGCAACCCTTTCAACTAAAGGTTGAAAGCTAAAATCAGTTAAAAACAGAGCAGCATCCAGCCCCAGAAAATTAACACGTCTGAGGATACAGCTGGCCACATCTTTCCACACAGGAGAACCTGTCAAGTATTTCTGAATAAACTGTAGACGAAAAGTAGCTGTTCTACTGGCCAGGTGGACAAGGCCCTGGCCCCCCTCCTCTCTTGGTAAAAACAACACAGACTGTGGCACCCAGTGTAGACCGTTCCAGAAAAAATTGACCATCTCTGACTGTATTTTGACTAACAAACCAGATGGCGGGTCTAAAACGTTGAGTTTGTGCCACAGCTGCGATGCCACCAGGTTGTTTAAAACCAGCACTCTGCCTCGGTAGGACATTTGTGAGTGTAGCCATTTCCACTTGGATAACTTGTTTTTAATTTTTTCTTCAATATTTTCCCAGTTTTTATTTACAATATCCTTACTGCCTAAAAACACACCGAGATACTTAAAACCATCTCTTTTCCAAATAAGACCTTGAGGGAGAACTGGGAGCCCGTCGGACCACTCGCCGACTGCCAGGGCTTCGCTCTTTCCCCAGTTCACCCTCGCAGCGGACATAGTTGAAAACTTTTTCGTGATCTCGGTTAAAACAGTGACATCCCGCTGATCTTTAGTAAAAACAACGACATCATCAGCATAGGCAGATAAAACCATATTGCTCTTAAAACCAGGTAAAACCAGACCATGAACAGTCGAGCGTATTTTCTGGAGGAGGGGTTCCAGGGAGAGTGCGTAGAGCATCCCCGAGAGCGCGCAGCCCTGTCGAACGCCTCTACACACCCTAAAAGGAGCACACAGGCTGCCGTTGATCTTCAGCACACTCTCAATGTCACTGTACAGTACCTGGATCTTGGCGATAAGACCCTCGCCGAACCCAAACCTCCTCATGGTTTCCCAGAGGAAGCCGTGTTCGACGCGGTCGAATGCCTTTTCTTGATCTAGTGAAATCAAGCCCATTTGCAAACCCAATGAACCGGAGACCTCCAAAACGTCCCGAATTAGGTAGATGTTATCCACCATGGACCTGCTGGGGACACAATAGGTCTGATCCCGGTGGATGACCTGCTCCATAGCCTTCCCCAGCCTCGTGGCCAGGGCCTTGGAGAGGATCTTGTAGTCGGTGCAGAGGAGGGACACGGGGCGCCAGTTCTTAATGTCCTGCAAGTTCCCCTTTTTTGGCAGCAGGGTGATGACCGCCCTGCGGCAGGACAAGGGGAGCGAACCAGTGGACAAACTCTCGTTGTACACCTCGAGCAGGTCTGTGGCCAGAATGTCCCAGTAGGCCTTGTAGAACTCCACCGTGAGCCCGTCAACGCCTGGGGACTTCTGGCCCTGCATGCCGAGGAGGGCTGCGTGGAGTTCCTGGAGCCCCAGAGGGCGCTCCAGCTCGATGTTGGTCTCCTCGGAGACCTGAGGCAGTTCGTCACAGAACTCCTTCAGCAGTTCCTCGTTCTCTTTATATTCGCTGTGGAATAGAGAAACGTAAAACTCCACAGCCCTCCTCCT
Source organism: Poecilia latipinna (assembly GCF_001443285.1). NCBI lineage: Eukaryota > Metazoa > Chordata > Actinopteri > Cyprinodontiformes > Poeciliidae > Poecilia > Poecilia latipinna. The sequence goes on from NW_015114847.1 coordinate 29,703, forward strand.
GATCTCACCTGGTTCACTCAGTTGCTGTCCTGTGTCCGACAGCAAAGAGTGGATCAGCTTCCTCTGCCCGTGCTTCCTCTCCAAGCTGAAGAAAAAGCTAGAGGGAGCATCCATCTCTGTGATGTTCTGGACCCGGGACCTGACCAATGCGCCTTGGACTTTGTTCTCCAGCAGGTTTGCTAAAGTTAGCCTTTTAGATTTGAGAGCTTCAATATGCTCTCGATTTCCTGTGGATTCACTAAGTCGTTCTAATTCCACGATGTTTATCTCCAGATCGCTTATAGATCTGGTAATGTCACGAGTGACATTGAGAGTGTGTTGTTGACTCAGCAGTTTTATCAGTACTTTTCCGTAGTCCCACCACTGTTTAAGACTGGTAAAATAAGACTTTCTTTGTCTAAAATCAGTCCAAAAATAACTTAAAACCTCCTTAAAACCCCGATCATAAGTTAAGGCTGAGTTAAAATGCCAGTAAGCGCTTCTAGGTAAAATGTTTTTGATAAAAACACTACCTAAAAGCAACGAGTGATCTGTAAAAGCCACTGGTAAAATCTGGCATGTTTTAAACACATTAAAATTGTGTTTAAAACAATAAAAACGATCAAGACGGGCTAAAGAGATTCTATTTTCTTTAATGTGGGACCATGTGTACTGCCTGGAGCCTGCATGCATCCTCCTCCATACATCCACCAGGCCTTGAGACGAGACCAGCTGCCGCAGAGCATGTTGGGCTGCTGGATGTGGCTCTGCATGGTTACGGTCTAAAAACTCATTTTCAGTACAATTAAAATCCCCACCTACAAAAACATAATCCTCAGACCCACAATCCCCAACCGTTCCCCGATTTTCTCATAAAAACGCTTTTTCTCTGCATTGGTGATAGGAGCATAAATATTAATAAAAACTATAGTAAAACAATCAAACTTTGTCTTGACTAAAAGACACCTCCCCTGAATAACATGGTCAATTTCTATAGAGTTTAGGGTGAACGCTCTAGAAAAGAGGAAGCTCACCCCTGCTCTCTGGGAGGTGCCGTGACTTAAAATGACCTCCCCCCTCTACTCTCTGACCCAGTCAGTCTCTATTAAACGATCGCTGTGCGTTTCTTGCAGGTAAATTACGTCGATTTTCTTTTGGTTCAACATTTGATAAATCATAGCACGTTTCTCAGCCTCCCTCGCCCCATTAAGATTCAATGATGCTATTTTAAAAGAATCCATGGCGGGTAAGAAGCTAAAAACAAAATACCAAAAGACTATAAAAAGTAATAAAATACTACTGTGCATCATTTAAAATCAAAGTTGTTTTCTAACTTTAGTCAATATTTTCTTTAATCTAAAGACTTCTGTGTCTGCAAAACCTGATACCTTTTTGTTCTTGATGTGATACCTTGCTGAGAAATAAAATAATTTCAAGTCAGGAAAAAAACTTTCAATCTTTATTCCTCTGAATCCTTTAGTTTCTTTTAAAAAAGTTCTAAAAGACTCTACAGGCTATCTAGGTGCTTTGCAACTCATTTGTGTGACAGATATTTCACTGTTGTCAGAGAACCAGCTCTCATTGTCGCTGCTGTCCGACACCTCCTTCCTCTCTGCAGCCAGCTTGCAGGCCTGCTTGCTGGCCTGTACAGCTGTCACCACATTCCTCCTTTTACTTCGCCTCTTTAACGGGGCTGAAGCCTCCAGTTCCATCGCCTCTTCCGTTTCACCTGTCTCTCCTGCCACTCCAGTTCCAAAAACCAACTCTGCACCATTCTGTTCCTCCACCTGCACGTCTCCTTTCCCTCCCTGATCCCCACACCCTAAATGCTCCTCATCGCCCCTCACCTTCACCTGCTGCTCTCCCTGCACACCATTTCTCTCCCTCACTTCACTTTCACCCTCGCCACCATTCACTCCATCACCACCACCATTAATCCCATCGCCACCGCCATTCACCCCATCGCCACACAACACTGTGCTCTCATCCTTTCCTACAACCTACACTCATTTTCACACTTTCCACTCCTGACACCTCAACAGTACCTTCCGCCTGCTCCTCTGCAGCGGGCTCCCCCGCCGCAGCGGGTTCCTCCACCGCAGCCGCCGCGGGTTCCTCCGCTGCTCCAGCCTCACCAGGTTGGCTCCCCACCTGCTCAGCAGCAGTGGGCTGCTGCTTTGCACTCGGCGAATACAAAGTTGACATTATTCAAAATGTCTTTGTTATGACAACTTGCCATTAACCAAGAAATCATTACTG
>NW_015114847.1:36083-38886 GCF_001443285.1 Poecilia latipinna
AACTAACACAAAATCGCAACTACACAATTAACATAAACACCCAGCGAAAAAACAGTAAGAAAAAACACAAAGATAGTTGTTAAACACTCGCTCTCACTCTCACTCTTCTTCCGCTCTCCACTCACCCTCCTCTCACACGAAGAAGAAGAAGAAAAAGAATGCAAAACCGTAATATTAGTGCACACACTTTGACTGCGTTGTGTGGGTTCACGGTACCTGCATCACTAATAATGACAGTAAAATCGGCCAAACTCTCCATCTTTTTGCTTTTTGTGTATGTGATTCAGGAGGGGGAGGGGCTGGTCATGTATTTGTTTGGTCATGTGACTGATGCAGCGTGGGATTGTGGGATGTTTAATTTAAGCGGCGGAGCGTTGTCAGCTGCGTGGTCTTTTTCTCACGATGCCAAAATGGTAAGGAAATATGAATAACGTCACCTATCAGCAATAACAACGATGTCAATATGAAATGTTGGAATTAAACCAAATTTTCAAACCGGTGCATCCCTTCGATTCACCTGTGAGTTCTAGAATCAAATGTGTTCTTCTTCTATGAAAGCACATTACATCCTGACGAAAAGAACGGCCTTGCTGACCACAATAAAGTCATATTCCCACTAATTAGCAATTATCCAGGACCCCATAAAAGCCTTTTCCACCGTCTGCATTGTTCGCTTGACGGATAACAATTAAACTGTGTGCATGGGCTTATTTTAATTAGAATTTGCTATTTTGTCATTAATAAAATGTATGTGTTTCTATTTGGCTTCATGCACTCACAACTCTAAAGGATTTTAATCTGTTTAATAGATTCTCTACAAACCCTTTGGCGCAGTACTTTTAGAAATGAAATGCTTTTTGAAAATTATTATTTCCTTTGTGTTAAATTTTCATTTCCTAACAGACAAAAAAAGAAAAAAAAATCATTACTCAAATGTGATATTCTTACTGCATGAAGCAGATAAAGACTGATTTGGTCAGCTGTCGAGGAATCCTCCCCCCCAGTGAGCGTTACACTGAAACATGTCGTCCTCTGATCCCTTTGTGCCTTCACATTCTTCTTTGTTGGATTTGAAATGAAAGTTCATATGCATGAAGCATCTGCCACAACTGCTTGGTTATTCATATGAAAGCGTCGGGCCCGTCAGTACCACAGACAGCTCTTCAGCCCGTCATGTCTCTGGAAAAAAAGAAAAAGTCACGTTTTCAAGTGAGGAAGTCAACGGAAACTTGAACATTCAAACAATAAAGTCATCTTCCAAATAAATAACATAATATCAGACTTGCAATTAAAGTGGAGTTTTCCCAAGCATTCGCTATGCTGGTGTGAGGCCAGAGAGTATAAGTGAGATATCGCTTTTTCCAGCAGAGAAGATTTGTCAGAACATAAAAAATATGTTTGTCTAAAAACAAGACATCATGGCAAAAACCCAAAATAGTGACTCTTGTTGTTACAGGAGAAATGCCGGGTACTGTTGGAGTTCTTGTACATTACATACAGACATCTCCAGCCTTTGTGCTAATTGGCACCGTCACAGCCACACATCCAGTCACACTCCAAGCCGTGGTCCTATTAACATATTCCACCAGACAGCTTGAGTCACACTCCTCTCAGAGCTCCACGTCTCGGTGACACTTGTCGTCTCAGCCACAGCCAGAGCCACAAGTCTTTGCCACTATCGCAGTTATCAATGACTTAAGGGGGCCACGAGGGACAAATGTCTGAGGAAAGTTGTGCTTGCTCAAAGGCTGCTGCTGCGACGGTGAACTTAGCCTGCCTATGTTTCTTGCTCGTTTTACACAGGACATCACTTTTTCAAAGGACAGCACTAAGTAATTTTACGTCTCTGCATTCATTCATTTTTGCACCTGTAAAGTGAAGCAATCTTGTGACTTCAAGATTATAATTTTCCAAAAGGCTGCAGTTTTTCAGTGTGAGAAGTGAGAATTCATTGCAAAAAGCAACTTTTATTTGAAAACTAAATAAATTAACCCACTGATGTCTCAAATAAGTAGGTAAAATTAAAAAATAATTCACCAAAATTTAGACTTGGAAAAAGAGATGCATAGGTCTTCTTGGTCGTTGTAATGTCTTCAAATACAAAGTAAAAATTGATCAGTCAGATGCTGCCTCCTCATACCAGCACATGGAACCTATCCATCTTTAAAGGGGCAGTATTATATATTTTCCAGGAATAAAATGCCGTTCTATAGCACAACCAAGTAACTATATCAACTTCAGTTATTATAGACATGCTACATATATCAAATATTACTTAAAAGAAATTTGACTTTGTATTTTAGCTTTGAAATTGGGGCTCTGTCTCTTTAAGAACTCCTGCTCATCACAATGTTGCTCCTCAATTAACGCTTTAGCAACGCTTTTACCAGCATTGCTCTAATGGCTGCTGGCTAGTCTGAAGGAGCTGAGAGGGAGAGAAGCAGGGGGAGTTGCTTTGTGTATGTTTTTGATGAGAGAATATCATAACATGAGCTGCAGATGCATACTTTGCTACAAAAGGTCAAGAATTCATAAAGGAGTAATTTGTTTTTGGATTTTAGGCCATTAAACGTTTATTTAAAAAGAATTGGGGTTCCATGTTTATTTGCACCTTTTAATGCAATAAAAAAGGACAAAAAAATTGGCAGAGTCTGCAGATTTTTTTATTTAAATTGATTGATTGTCAGAATACACGATAGATTAACTCATAAGTAAAATAAGCGTTAGCTGCAGTCAGTGTGTTAGGATCTGTGTTTTCTGTGTAGCTTTTTAGGTTTTTCTGTTAGTCCAGTTTCCCCTGTGA
>NW_015114847.1:43679-45068 GCF_001443285.1 Poecilia latipinna
TGTTTTTAATATGAGTTTCCTCAAGCATGTGTCCTTGTTGATGCGAAGCACTTTGAATTATTTTGTGTATAAATGTGTCCATAAAAGTAGAATTGCTTTGCCTCTCATATAAATAGCACAAACATATGGCTACAGAAGGACAATGCCCAGTTATACATTTCCAGTGCACCACTGAAATCATTTATTGGTGCACCAACTGCAGCAAGAAATATGGAGCAGGTCACTAATATAACACAATATTAAATGTTTCAAAGGAACTTTCTGAAGTTCATTTACTTGAACAAAACATTTTTATCTGAAGCCAGAATGTCAGCATTCTGATATCCAAAAGATTGCACACCTTGAAAAGAATGAGCTGTGTGTGTGTGTGTCAACACTCTGTTGAAAGTGTAGCCCAGAATGCATCGGTAGGAATCTCTGAAATGATATTTTCAGGGTTTTAAATTGCTCTTCTAGTTCTTTCACAGAATCCCCACATTGTCATTATTCAGTTCTTTGATTTTTGTTGGATGAGAACCAAAGCATTGTTTAAGGAGCTACGCGGCTCGCATGGCCACGCAAACCCGTAACCGCCATTTTGAAATGTATCCACTCTGGAAGCCATTTTATAAAATGATAGTTTCTGGTGTCCCATGACACTAGATCCGTATGGATGTGAAGCCTAAATGACAAACGTTTACGGATACAACTAAATCTGTATTCGTGTGGACGATACAATTGGAATTCGATTGGTCTGGAATATTTGAAGCTTTGACAGTAAGAATGAGAAATGGTTCAGTTTACTGGGTTTGTTTCACCCACAGGATGTTATAGAGACTGTAACTCTACACCCTGGAAACAGAGCAGTGTAACCATGGGAAGCAGGAACTCTGACAGGGAGGTAAACTGGTGTGAAGTTATAAATCCTTTGAGGATTTATTTAAAAAGGGAAGATGGTTCTTTTCCAGGTCAGTTGAATGAAGCAAAAAGGAACTTCCTCAGTAAATGACCTCTAGATTTACCTCAACACTGGGATGCACTCACTGCTTCAAAGATCTGGCTTCATCATAACAAACTGAGTAATGACTTTGTCTGTAGTCTTTATTTCAGTGATTGGATAAACAATCCAGGTTGGCAACAAAGAGGATGAAGAGGAAGAGCAAATCCAAAGTCCACGAGTCTGTTATCAACATCCAGATACATGAACCAAGAGTCGCAGGCACACTCCAGGAAACACTCAGAGAGTGGACAATGGTGCTGGTCAGGAGCACAGCAAAAGGCCAGGTAACATGATTGGGACATCAGCCATGCCCGCTCACAGGCTGGGTTGATGACAGATGACACACTGAGTGAGTGCAGAGCAGGAGTTTTACATAGACAGCAGCACAGGGCGATGAGCTAATCAGCAGG
>NW_015114847.1:48413-78126 GCF_001443285.1 Poecilia latipinna
TGTGTTACCGTTAAGCAAATTTATTTTTGTCATTTCAATTTGTGCAATTCCATGGTTAATGGAAACACAGTTATTGTGACATGAATTTGTACACAAAGCTCTTCAGTTTGACACAAGAAAACCTAAACAAATTTACCAAGGTGCCATCAGAAGTCACCCAGTAATTCAGTAGTGTTGATAGCCCAGTCTCAGCATCATACAGTGTTTGTGAAGGCCTATAGGTCTCATGAAGCACTGACCAGTCCGTCCCTACAGCCAGAGCTGACATGTCAACTGTTAATTCTGAACTCAATAAATCTGGCCTTTGTGGAAAAGTGGCAAGAAGAAAATCTTGCTACCAAAGCTTTGCAGGATATGCAGCAAACATGTTGAACGACAGAGTTCTGTTTGGACCAAAATGGAACTTTGTTGGCTTATATGTGAAACGTAAACTAACACCTCACTTCAGCCTGATCTCACCATCCTAAAGTAGGTCAAGTTCTAAATTTCAGGTTTTAATAATAAGATCATAAATGCTGCCATTCTCTCCTGTTAGTGCTGTTAACTGGGGCTGAGAGGTCACACAACACTTCTGAGACTCACTGGCATTTAGGATTCTTCAGATACACAAAGGTGTCCTCGCAGATAGTCTGGCCTCTCTCTGTTTGATGTTAATTCTGGTCCAAAAATGCTGTCATATTTAGCTCCCTTGACTGCCCTTGTCATGAAGTTTGGCTGTCTTTAGCTGAGTGCAGCAAAGTGAGAACAGTTGGCACTGAACCTGTCATCTTTTATTCATTATCATGACAAGTGACAAACTACACAAAGGACCCCTCAAATCCATGTAGGCTTCCCTAAATCTCAATAAACTGGAACGTCAATCTGGCTGTGGCTCTACCAGGCAGTCTGGAGTTTGTCCCCGCTGAACGAGAACAAGCTGTTAGAACGACACAAAACACACACTTCCCTAATTTGTATTGATTATTCCTCCTGCCCGACCGGCTCAGCCTTAATTCTCTGTCTATATGTCTTTGTCCTCCTCGTCGTACTCTCTCATTGTTGAATAAAATTTCCATTGAAGGATAAGCAAGTGTGTGACACTGCACAATTTTTGCATTCATTGAACATCATCTAAAAGGCTGTTGATACACACAGTGGGACAGCAGAGCAGTTATGACCTTGCTGGGGCTTCTAAAATGTTTGACAGTGAAAAAGGAGGTAGGAGTCGGTTCATTATCTGAAGACAATTTTTCTCTCTCTCTCTCTCTCTCTCTCTCGCTCACCTGCAACAGGCTGGCTATCAGGGGAAATATCCTGATAGGACGATAAAGGAAACACAGACAGGGAATATGCTCAGCAGCGCTTTGGAAAGATGCCAATTGGACTTTGCTGAAAACACAATCAGGAGATCCACCAAGCTGTAAATTGGCTAGATATAATGTGTGTGTAGGTGTGTGTGTGTGTTCTTTTGTACGTATGGATGTGAGTGTTTTATAGAGTGGGTAGGGACATCTGGGAATGCTAGCCCGGAGCTGTTAAGTCTATGGCTAACCATCCAAACAAACAAGAGTTTCTGATTCCAGTGCTGCCCGTTCGTTCCCACGAGGCCTCGCAAGATTAGTTTGTGAAGCAACATGTTGTATCAGTAAGCAGGTGTTGTGTTAAATGTTGTTTACCAAAAATAAAAACAGATAACTGATTTCTGTCTTTGTACATTTCTATATGTACTACTGCTTCACAGCAGTGCATTTCATAAAAATGTATACATTGCTGCCAATGTAAAAGACCGTAATAAATAAATCTGACATATTGTTTCTCTTAATGTTGTGGCATTTAGCAAATACAAATAATTGTGGTAATTCAGACTGATCTTAAACAGGAGAAGTTTGGTCTGATTTACCTTCAGACAGCAGGGAAAAATGATGTCTTTTTATTTGGTGAACTTCCGATTTCAACATATCAACTCATTCAATCCTCATCTTTTCACTCTGATGTAATCTGATTTATGGATGAGAACAGAGTGCAAAGGGTAAAGCCAGACAACAGCTAACAATCTGTCATGCCAGGTGGCAGAAATATGCCAGAAAAGGCCAGAAAATAGCACTTCTTGATGTCACTGTACGAGAAACATGGCTGGTTAATTGTGTGTGACAGAAATGCTGGTGTGCCGTGGAAACGAGGATAAAACATGGATCTGGGTTTCTGTCACAAATAGACTAACGACTGTTGCAGAACCTGGCAGCAGCCGAACAAAGTGATCGTTGTTCCAGCTGATTCCAAGCTGCAGATGGTCAACTCTACCTCATTAGTGATGAGACTGATTGGACCGCAAGCCAAATCAAAAACAAACCGCTGCTGCGAGGAGATGTTGACTCGAGAGCGCGACTCCTGGTTGTCTGTGTCGAAGAAAACAAAACTGCAAAAATTTATGAGGATAGGTAACATCCCCACTCTACAAGGCATGAATTACAATTCAGTTGAGGATGGACTGCAGGTCACAACCCAAGATCCTGCTGCATCATTTTGAATGGGGAGAAGAATTTCTTTGGTTGGAAATAGGGAAAAGCAAGAAACAGCATCAAATACTTTAATATGTGATGGTCATTCATTTCCACCCTTCACTGATTTAAATCTAAATTTAAATGTAAATTTAGTTTACATGCTACAGAAACAATGTTGATCAGTGTGAATTATTGAAATCACAGTATTAAATAATTTGTTAGTGTTTTTGCTGTTGAGAAATAAGTACTTAGAGTAGAGGTTGCTCATTTAAATATAGAACAATCAATAAATATAAATATATAATAAAAGTAGGTATATTAAAATTAGCAAAATTAGAATTTGGGAAAATTGATCAATATGGTGAGGTGATTTCGGTAATCGATTAATCAGGTTAATTGTTACTGAAACAATTGTTAACTAATTTAGTAATCGATGATTAATTATGAAAAAAGAAAAGGTTATTTGCTGAAAGAGCAACATACATAGAGTCGTAATTAGGTCAAAGCTGTATAAAGAACATACATACATTTTGCATTTAAGATGAGAAAATCTTTGTTTTTAAATATTTCTATGCAAAAATCCTGAAGTGGCAGAGTGAAGTCATGCTAGTCTGGCCATTGCCTTCCTGAAATTCTGCTCAATTTTCCTCTCGCTTCACAGACAGTCTGGGGTTTCTCCCTTTCAGTTGGATTACTGCAGTAGATTTTCCACTGGGCCAATCAGCAAACAGAAGGAGATGTTGTGAACGAAATGTTTTGTGTAAAAAGAAGAGTAAAGCGTAAACATTTTTTTACAAACAATTTAAGCAATATATATATACGTTGTAAATTTGTGAATTGTAGTTTTTTTTCACGCACTTTGCAGCAGCACACACTTGTCAAATAGGAAACACACAGACATGAAGGTTAACGTAAATACTGAAGAAAAAAAATGAATGTGCATCTATGATCAAGATAGTGATAAAATAAAACATAGATTTAATTAACATGTGTGCTTTGGTGTTTAAGATGTTATATAACATTTTCACATCTGATATGATATGAAAATCATATCAGATACAGGGTAAATACAGGCTAAAAGAGACAAATTCCAAAGTAATGCAGAAACAGTGACGACTGGCATGCTTTTACACAAGCACAACCTGAGAACCTAGGTAGAATAATAAAGACCAGCTAAATGTCCCAGGGGACCCGAGACAGATGTGCACTGAATTTACAAAGACCACAAAACTTATTTGAAACCAAACACAACACAAAGCCCAAAACTCTATGCATACAAATAGATTTTCGTTCCACTGTCTATTGGAATTTTTCACAACAGCAATCACGCATATGTGAAACAGACCTTGACAGAAAAACAGATCCATAAACACACATATGATTAAACATTTACTTCTCTAGGACTGCAGGACTCGATTTCCTTTTGTACATTCATTTTGTACTTTTGGGAGTCACATTCAGTTCAAGATGTGCCAAAAGCCATTTCAGTCCCAGTCCAGCACTGGCAAGTGATGCACAAAACCAACAAAAAAAAAAAAAGAGAAACACACAAGGGGACTGAGAGGTAGAGGACTTAATGTCATATCTGGAGTCTGTCTGCTTGCAGAGGCAAGTAGACACGCTGAGAGGAGGCTAAAGGAAATTTAATAATAAAAATGAATAACAAAAACCAAGGAAAAACAGAGGAGGACAGGGAAACTGACAAGGAGTACACTTCACCCAGGAAAAACAGGCAAGGTGAAATGACATAAATGATCAGGCAAGGCAATGGACCAATGAGAAAACAGAGGGGGAACAGTTTAGTAGCAGGAGTAACCAGGTGTAGCTAACCAGGAGAATGTGGTACAGCTGAAAAAATGCAGTTATTAAAAAAAGATGTTTGAACAGTTAAATGGCTTATCCACATAAATATAGACTGTGGAAGAACCACAGTGCTGGTTCTGTTGGACCTCAGCACAGTATTTGACAATGCTTATCATGACAGATTACTGAAACAGCTGGAGAGTTGGTGAGGCTCTGCAGCCCAGTACCCAACTGGTTCCAACAGGGACCCCTAGGTTCAATCCTGGGACCACTGCTATGTAATATCTGCATGCTCCCACTCGCTCAGGTTATAACAAATAACAGTTAAGGTACAGATGACACACAGCTCTACATAAAAATGTCACCAAGTGATTATGAACACGTTCAAGTCACGAGGCTCAAAATAGTTTTATGTGCTAAAAAACTGAGAAGTTTCCATCCACTACAATTAACTTGTAAGTTTAATTTGAGAATACCTAGATAGTGTCTTTGTGTGTACTCATGGAAATATGAAAAAAAAAAAAATCATATGCTCCTCCAATCAGAACTCCTGATGCCTCAAGTATCATTGGGCCTGTTTCTTAGTCATTTTACCTCTTGGGTAAGTGGAAGACAAAGTAGAAATTATGAAGCTGTGATGGCGAGCCACACAGGGTAAGAGCCACACCTCAGTTTGCTTTGTAGTTATTTGAGTATTCCTTATTATATGATATTGTCTTCTAACACCTTACAATTTTTATATGGAGTGCAATGTCAAAATTCAGTTTTATGTTGAATTAATGCTATGTTCTTTGAGTTACCTGGGTGTTTGGTGTTTGGCTTCCCCTCCCTGATGGGTCAAAGGGCTGAGGTTCCTGAAGTACTGCTGATGGCCTCATTGGACTGAACCACATGCTTCATGCTGGGGGGTGTTTTGGGATTTATTTCATTGGTTTGTGTTAGTTGTCATGTGGCAGCCATTTTGTTTTCCCCTATTGTGTTCATAAGGTTTAGCTAAACCAGTATTTAAATCCCCTTATGTGTCATTTCAGGAAGTTGGTCTGTCTTATGTCAGTTTGAGGGTTTTGTTAGTCATGTCTTTGAGTTTAGCATTTTGTGTTGACTTCATTTGTTGGCATCCCTGTATAATTATTGCTATGTTGATCATTTCTCATACTTTGGGGTAAATAAAAACCCACTTTTTTAATTCAACACATGTGTTCTATGTTCTGTATTGTCCTTGAGAGAAACAGATATTAATAACAGCTATTATTCTAATAACACCCATTGTCTAATTTATGAAAGCTAACCCCTGTTCAGCAGTAAACTTTGGGTGTTGAGACATTTGCAAAAAAGTTTTCATTCAGGGCAGGCGGATGAGCATGCTTTGACCATCAGACACATTTTCTCCTCTTAGCCACAGTTTTTAAACTCAAAGGACTGACAAGCAGCTTCTATTTTTCACTGGTGCTGACATGTAATTTTACATCATTACATACTTACATCAAGTAATGTGTGGTTAAGAGGTTATGGTCATGTGTGCCAGACTCATAATTACATGACCTTTATAAGATACTCTTGTATCTAGGTATGAGAAAATCTGTCTTGCCTAAGGACACTCTGTAGCCTTCTAATTTAAAACCGTGTCTTTTAAAGTGTGACACTTTAAATGGTAAGCTGACTTCAGAATTGGGTGCATTCACACCAGCCCTGTTCTGTCCACTTTATTGGAACTTTGTTTGCCTAGAAAGACTGGTTCATCTGGGAGGGTATGAATTCAATTGAACTTTGATTCACCTACAAACCTTGGTCTCAGTTTGGTTGAAGTGAACTTTGGAGAAATGGCTCACTAAAGACACTTGACCAAAGAGAAAAAAGAAATCCCCCAACCATTAAAATCTGATGGCACTCCGTTTTTGTTTGAAGAAGGAAGTTGTACTCAAGGTCTTCTTCAGAGGTTTTTATGTAATTTCTTGGTGCAGCGCCACCACAGGTGAGGAGATAAATGGGTTTTTCAAAGGCTTTGATTCGTTTGACACAGCGAAGTGTGAAACAGAATTGCTGGAAATATATCAAATGTCATAATTTTGGTCCCCAATCAAACAAACTCTACTGGACTACCAGGTGGGAAAAACAACCCCTTAGATTTATATAGTCCTCTCATAGCATAAAACCTTTGGACCACCTAGAAAGTCTTTTTTTTTTATGTGTCATTTGCTTCACTGTCCAGCCACACTGTAAGAGCTCTATGAAAAGAAATGGCCAAAGCACTGGGACCAACTGATATTTCTCATATTGGTGAAATATGAAACACAATTTTAATAAAAACATCTATTAATCCAGATGATGGATGGAAATGTGTCAAAGTTAAATGAAATTGTATTTCTTAGAGGAATATTTGCTTAACATAACTAATAGCGTGCCTATCAAGTAATTTGTTGAGCTTAGCTTCCATGTTATATGATAAAATAACAGCTCAGAAGGCTGACCTAATCTCCTTCCCGCACTGCAGACCTGACACAAATAAAATGAATGTGCTTTTTCCTTTTCAAATTATTTCACTACACATTCAATTATTTCAATACAGATTCAATTGTCTGGCAAACAGTGGGCACATATTGTTATTTTCTTTTTGAATGACCTGCCTATCCAATGCCTGTCAAGATCCACGCCGCTAGCAAGGGACACAATCAGGAAAAAAAAAAAAAAAAACATCACGCACACATGCGCAGACGAACACACACAAACGAACAACGTTTCTCAGGTAAAGGTTATAGACTTGAAGAATGTTCTCATTACTTCTTTGCACAACCCAATCAGGACGCCGCCTGCACTGTGGAAGGTGCTCAGTGTGTGTGTATGTGTGTGTGCAGAAATGGGTGTGCATGCATACATGGAGATAATGAGCTGGTGGAAAGCTCAAAGTGTGAACTTGCGTGTTGAAAGCCAAGGTGGTTCGAAAACTCTGACAACACTTTCCATCACCTAAACCCTCCTGCTGCTGAGCGCACGAGATGGAGCACAATTATATTTATTAACATCTCTTGCTGTCACTCACAGACGCATTATAGCATGTGCTACGTAACAAAATGTCAAAGCACACTGAGATAAGCTGCACAAAAAAACTGCATTTGAATGAATAAACATTTTACAAATGCATTTTTCTGGTGTCTGTAGGAGGGAAATTTAATGATTGTTCTGAAAGGTTGACTTAAGGGTCGGCAACATGACACATAGTCAAAAACTGCGTTTCCATTTCAAATGTGTGCAAATGTTCTGCTAATGTTGAGAAAACACAATTTCGCAATTGCAACGCTTCAATTAAATAAGAGATCAAATTTAAATCATGCATAAGTAAGTTTGTTCATGTGATAAGTCAGGGGTCCCCAAACTTTTTCCTGTGAGGGCCACATAACTGTTCCCTTTTCTGGTCGGGGGCCGGTCTGTCGAGGGAGGGGGGGGGGCTGGATTACGGCCGACATATTTGCGTTTTTAGATCGATTTTTACCCAGAATGGAAATGGAAAAAACCGTGAGTGAAACGGTGACTGGGACTGACGAGTATATATTTCATTGAGGGAAAGTAAGTTTCACATCTGCTCAAGAGCCCCCTGGTGGTTGAAGAAAAATCCACATATAAACCAGAAAATACAATATACGAAAAAAAAACACTGAATGCTCTCTGGTATGAGGAGGCGGGCCGGATCCGGTATTGTTCAGGGGGCCGGACCAAATGACGTGGCGCGGGCCGTAGTTTGGGCACCCCTGTGATAAGTCATTAAAAACCAAACCGCACCATCATCCTCCTCCTGCTTCCTGTGATCCTCTATGTGATTTGCACCAGTGGCAACATGTGGTTGTTGATCATGTGAAGTGAAGAAAGTTTTTCCATTGCAGTTTTGAAAAATGAACCGATTTCAATACGGTCAAAAGAACACGCCATCCTAGCACCAAACCTTTGTATCAGAAAACAAGCATTTTTAATAATTGCTTTAAGCAAATTTATCTTGGAAATGTCAAACTGCACATTTATATGGTCACTGGAAACACAGGTACGGTGTTTGACGCTGTCACTGTGCTTTTGTGTTGGAGAGAAAGCACAGGCTGGGATTCACTCCTGGGTTTCCCTTCCTTTTGTGCAAACATTTTCTTTTAAAGATAGTTACAGAAATAGAATTTTTAATATTTTTTCATTTTTTTAAAGCGTCCAGTGTGTTTACTCTACAATATACATAAGAACTTTCCCATTTACTGTCTGAAATTTTATCACCTAATATTTCAGTTTTAGCAATTTGAACATTTATCACACGTGGGTCAAGAGAAGTACTTTGGATGGTGCAGCCAAAGATCGGCAAAAACATTGATTGTAATCATAGTTCCACCAAGCATGTTAACTTTTTCTTTCTCTATAAGAGAATGAAAAAGAAAGTCAGCAAAAACATATTTATTTGGCAGTCTGTTCAAAACATGCATTTTGAATGGGATTCTGTGGCATAAAATTATGAAGGGACATAAGTTGTGCTGTTTATTTTAAAAAATAGAAGAGAAGAAAATAAATTGTGAAAAATAAAATTTCATCACTTGGTACATTTTATGCAATTTCCATCAAGACAGCCAGAGTTATGCAATTATAACATTCAAAAACACATAAAACGTCCAGGGACCCTGGAGGGTTGAGCCAAGCATTCATTAAAAAAGAAAATGTCTGTGCTTTGGAACGGCCAATTTTCTGCTGGCTGTATGTTGTGGGAGTGTTTGTGCTGGCTGTTTCCTGTGCTGTGCTGTGGCAAACGTGTATTATTTTTCTTTTTCTTTTTTTATTCGTCATGTCTTATCAGTTTGTGCCATCTGTTTGAAAAATATTGGAAGAAGCGACATACACGGAGCAGGTAAAATAAGAAAGGAAAAGTAATAACATCAGGATTATTTCTTTCAGTTGTAGCTTTTATAAGAGTAGGACCTTGTGTCACAGAGCTAATCAAAAACAGCGAGATCAGACCGTAGCTTTGAGGCTGATACGAAGGGCTGGTGGTGGTGAAAGAATGATTTTCATGAACAAAGACTTGGTGCGACCATGTTGGCTAGAATCCCACTGAGTTGAACTGTTGCACGTTGCTGATACATCCTGGTTTAAAAGTTGAATGTACAGTAGAGCAGCAGTGGCTGCATGTCCTGCTAAACAGACACACATCTGAGTGTTGGAGGGAGGCAACACGTCAGGTGAACTCAGAAATGATACAGTCTAGGAGCACTGCCACTGAGCTACAGCTAACTGTACAGAGAAATTCAGATAAAATAGCTACTGATAATAAAATGTTAAGCAGTATTTTTTTTTCTTGAACTGCTAATCACAAAAATAAATCAGTGTGGTGCCTGGGTGCCACTCACCCAGCAGGAACCCTTTTGTTTTCACAGATTTTCCATAATAAGGGTTCCCTTTGAATACAGAAGCTTGTATTTGTGTAAAGTAATGCTATTAGCTTCCTTGGTTTACATCTTCTGAATTCTGTTTTATTCTAATACTGGGTGTAGTCAAGAAAACAAACCCTCACCCCAAACAAATGATCATACAGATTGCTTTAACTTTTTCACATAAATGACCATATGTTTCCATATGTTTTGGTAAAACTTTAAACTGGATTATTAACATATAGTGGTGGATAACTGTAAAGTGAAAGGAAAATGTTTGGGTATTAAGATATTATATTTTCAAAGCTGAGGTCAATACTTCATAAAATCAACTTTATTTACTCTCCATTCATTTGGTGTCATTTTTACAGCACAATCAAATAACTATGATATCTTCAGTTCTAACGTTGTAACCAACGTTTGTGACAAATGCATAAAACCACTGTATGTAAAGCAACGGAGTTTAAATAGGTTGGCCAACAACCTCAGGAGATCAGAGGACTAATTACCATTAGAATCCTATGAGAATTTTTTAATTCTAATTAACACTGAATTTACAAACTAAATTTACAAATTCAATGGTGTGTTTTACCATGTGGCCTTCTTTCTTTATATGGCACATTTGTAATCTATATAACTGTGATGTTTACGAGCATAAAGAAACATTCAAACTGCATTGATTCTATTAAGTGAAAATAAACATGTAGCTATTTCTCAAGACTTGAACCTCTTAAGTGCCATCATATTTTAAGGTAATTAATCCGAAACATATCCTTGAATATATTTCTAGTATTGTGAATATTTAATTGACTGTTTGGCATTTTAAAAAGTAATAATGAGTGGCTGCTCATCCTTACAGCTTATTTATAATGAATCTGACCTTTTCTTGAACATCTTTTCAAAATGTTCATGTTTACATTTCAAACTTACAAAGTGTGCTAGAGCTACAGTGTGAATAATCTGATAAATTTAATTTAACAGTAAGTTTTAAAGTGCTTTATAAATAAAGTTAGTATGGTATGGTATAATTTTTTTTATCGATTGACAGCACTAATGATAACTAAATACTTTTAACTCAGTTACCTTTACTTGAGTAACTTTTTGGAAAAAAATGTACATTTACAAGTTTTCTTCCAACATTGGAAGAAGATATTGACTTTGTTGGGATTCCTGAAAACTGCTGAGGCGACAGGTTTTTCCCTGTCGCTCCTGGTTCCCAACACATTCAGATAGTAAAGAACAATGAACAGAATGGTGTGAAGGTTTAGGACATGGATGGAAGGGAGTCTCTGATTTCCATTGTTATCCCAGAGAATAAAACACTAATAGTGACTTCAGTCGTTGAATCTGACTGTTAGGTATCATTGGGTTTATGGATAATTAAAAACTCAACATCACTAATAATACTCTAGAATAAAGCACCTCCCACTCAGTTATTAGATTTAATCTGAATAATTTATAAAGTAGAACTATATAGTCAATGCGTGGGTGTTACCAGGTGCAACCTGAAGTCACATTTACAAGCACTTTGAACCACATTTCTTCCTTCAAAAACTACACTAATTTGTCCGCTACTGTAAAGTGTCACCTTAAATAGTCTTTGCACACACCCACACACACTGGCAGGGCTTTTCAGCTAGAATCACTCCTGTGGGTGTCTGGTGGATGAGAGAGTTCTTTAAACACTCAGAACACACAGAGTTTTAGAGCTTGAGATTACATCAACTAATGGTTTTTTCCTGCAGCGACGTTCAGTTGATACGAGGTTTATTGCAAAGTCCTGTCTATATAATGAAAAAGCCGACTGATTTTCATTAACATTCAAAAGTTCTGGACATTCATCAGGCAATCAGCTGACCACATATTTGGTTTGTATGGAATCATTCGTACGTTTTGTGACTTGAACGGGAAATTGAGATGACCCACAAAGGCCGATGAGAATCAAACATTTCTTGAAATCCGGTGAAGATTCTCCTGTTGAAGTCAAACAGCTGTTTCATCCAGGAGGCAAACAAGACGGATCGCTCGCTTCCTTCACGTTTATCAGTCGGCCTTTCTAACTTTTGCATCCGCTTTCCTTCCATCTCTGCCTCTCTCCTCTAACCCCTTCATTTATTCAGGCCTTTCCTCAATCTCTCACTTCCCATCTCTTTGATTACCATTTATCTCTTCAGCCATTCTTCAATCCATGTTTCACTCTCCTCCTCCTCATCCTCCCCCTCCCACTCCTCTTCCATTTCCTTTCCTCTGTGTATTAAAATGCCTTGTTAGGATCCTGCCAGTGTTCCTTCAACGATTCTGTCAAATAAAAAGAAAAAAACTCCTAAAGAGCATCTCATAAGCTTTGTGGAGATCAGTCTTTCTGTCCTTCCCTCCTGCTGTTTCCCTTCGCAGAGATTAACAGATTATTGCCGCCTCCCACTGGAAGAATGTCTGTTTGTCAAGTTAAGTCGAGACCCAGAGTGAGGGGAAAACAGATATGGTGTTTTAAAAGTTTAGGAGTCATTAAATAATAACGAGTTACATCAGTGATTTGAAAAGTTTTGAAGTTTTTCTTGAACTAATGCAAAGAAGTTCTGTTTATTTTATTTGTTTCAAGTTTTTGTGGTCATCTCTTTATTTTGAGGGTGTTTTTTGTTTTTGCGTTAGCTTGACAATTTAACATATAAACACAAAGGTGAAACCAGAAATTAACACACACTGTATAAAAAAAGACTTTTTTTGTAGACAAAACCTTTTCTGCTTTAGGAAAGTTAGCATAACCAAAGCTATTGCTATAACCTCTAACAGTGCAACAGGAAGGTGAACAGAACAAACATGTTGGATCTTTTACTGGAGGTAGAAAGAAGATGATGAGCACAACTGTGTTTATCTTGTAAGGCGATACCTCAGTAAAAGTACTTCCTGGTGTGACAATGTCAATGTCACATGCGGTTTTTATTTTGTTTTTTAATTATGTAAAGCACCTTGAAATGCCTTGCTGCTGAAATGTGCTATACAAATAAAATTTGACTGATTGATCATGGAAAAATCAAAGGACGTCATCAACAACATTGGGAAAAAAAGATGGACCTGATTCATCTTTGGCTGCAATATCTAGATCACAGAATATCTGCCATTCATCTGCTCAATATGGACACATAAACCAGATGCATTTGGAGACAAAGACTTTCAGTTTTTGGGAAAAATTTGTTCCGTTGTCTTAATTCAATGAAGTTAAAGTGTTTTTTCAAAGTGATCATAGTTGTTCTTGATGGAAAAGGGAAAGTTGAAAAGTTAAAGAACACCAAGCCAACTGTAAAGCACAAGGATTACAGGACCATGCTGTAGTCAGAGTTTTGCTGCAGGACGGACTGGTGCACTTCACAAAGCAGGGCAGGAACTATTGAATCAACATCAGAAGAAAGCCTGAGCATAGATGGGGCCTTCTGAACAGACAATGATCTAACCATGCTGACAGATTTGCTTCAAAATAGCTTAAGGACAATAGAGTGAATCTTATGAGTTTGGTGGCCTGACTAAGTTTCTTTCTGCCAGGAGGAATGGGCCAAAAATCCAAACAATACAGAGGAACCATGAAGAACACCCAAAATGTTTGACCCAAATCATACAGTTTAAATAGCAATGATACCAAATACTAAATAAATGTGTTAACTTTTGAATTTGGAGAAAAAATCTTTAAGACATCCTCTGTCTTTAACATATTACCAGTCTAACTGGTAATCACCACTGACCTAAAACAGGAAAGCCTTGGTCTGACTCAAAGACAGTGTCTGACAGGGTAAAAAAACAGCTGAGTGTCTTTTTGCATTACATATGTAAACTGAAGGACTGATGAATATGGTGTTAAACATGAAAAGATAATTTAAGCATGTTAATTTTTTTAAAGGAAGCAGAAAGAATGTAGCTTAATTAGGAAAGACAGGAGATGGTGACGATGCATCTTAGTGTTGGATGTCGCCTGCCAAAAGAAATCCAAGAACAGTGGCATGAACAAGATCAGTCAGGTAAAAAAATGAGTAAATAGTTTTATACCTGGAATATCAAAGTTAAGATTAGGTCTGACAAATACATGACTGTGCTTGAATTGACCAGACACACATGCTTTCACTTTGCTATCACATGTTGAATGCATCCCTGCTAAAATCCACATCTTTCCTGTTTCTCTGGCCAGTCCTGGGTGAACATACTGTACATTACACAATCTCAGCTGAGACCGAGACTCTCTTCCTCCTGCTGCTGCTGCTCTCCAACATGCCACCTTGTTTTCTTGCACATTCCGGTGTAGGAGGTGTTGTGCAGTCTGCACGGCGACAGGGAGCTGTGTTTGTAAAAAAGAAAAAAAAAAAGAAAAAATCAGCACCGGCTTAACGGTTAAATATGGAGATTTAGTCACATGTTGTTTTGATTATTTGGGGAAGTTACTCAGCGTTCTGACGCAGCATTTTTGCTCTCTTTAACATTCCCCTGGGTTCCCATGTTGACCCCACATGGCCGTTCAATCATGTGAACCCCACGGGGCAAACGGCAATCAAAGCTTTAATCAGCGACTTTTGTTCTATCGAGACAGGAGAGAAAAATTAAAATTTGCGCCAATCAGTGGGGTTATGCTGAATGCTGGGGCCACATTTATGTTTATGCATTATGCATGAATATTTACAGATGGATATTTACAGACGGAATTTTTTTTAAATCTTAAACACGTAATGTTCATATTTTTGTACAGTTTTTGGCTTACTTGCAGCTCTAAATATGTGTGTTTTCAGCCTATATGCTTCAGCTAGCGATTAATCGCTTACTAAATTAGCTGATGATTATTTGAATAATCGATCCATCACGATTAATCTGATTAATCATTTCAGCCTGAGCAGAAACTAACTCAAGGCATGATAGTGCTGTTGTACTCTCTCATTGCCATGTGCTGTGATGTTTATCCATTCCAAAGTTCTTGTTTTTTATTGTTGTTCTTTTTGGTACTTGGACTGCTTGTGATTGGGCCATGATGTGTAAATAAAAATGAACCCCAGACTGTCATGAATAAAGTGGGTCTGAGAGGATGAGAGAGGCTGAGTTTTGGTATTCCACATGCACTCAGTTGGGGTGTTAAGATGTGAGACGTAATACTCTGAACACATCCTGAGGAGTTGTTATGATGCAGTCCAGTCACAAAGAAGCTGTGAGGTACAAGCTGAAAATCATCTTATCTATGCAGGTGGACAGATGAATTACCCATTATTTATTTTTGACACCTACAAAAGGCTTTCAGAGTAATGCATTTCAGCTGGATGCTTTCTTCATGACTGCATCGCATTACGCGTCTTGCTTGTAGATGGGTCGCTTCCAGGAAAGACACAGTGACTCTCAAAAGTCTACAGACCTCTATTAAAATGGAAGTTCATTATGTTGTACAAAAAATATTATTTTTTAAATTTTTTTTCTCATTCTAATCTTGAGAAACAAACACTTTTCATGACATTTTGTATGACATTTTTATTAATTTTTTTTCATCTATAAACTGGTAACCTAAGTGCAAATACTGTTTTCTTTATTTATTTATTTTGAACAATTAATAAAAATAAAATAAAAACACAAATACAGATATACGTATATATACACACAAAACAAACAGGGGGAAACAGTAGCAACATAAAATTTCCATCAAAATATTATAGAACAAAAATCATGGCGTTCAAAAAGGGAGCAGGAAGAAGCAATGGCTTATTTATTAGCAAAATATTACTTTGATAAAATATTTTTTGATTCAAAAACAGCAATTAGTAGGAGTCTGTTATCATCCCACATCATCAGGTAGTAAAAGTTTCTTACTTTATGTTCTCCAAATCTATCAAATGTGAAAAACTAAAATCTTCATGAAGTCATTCTTTTGTTAATTTGGGCTTCCTGTGAAGCAAAAAAAAATGAAATCCATGTTCATCTTCAGTTTTATAGCAAACATTTGACGCAGAGCCAAAACTATTAATCGGATTAATCATGATGAATCGATTATTGTAATAATTGTCAACTCAATTAGTGATTGATTAATCATTAACCAGAGGATACAAGCTTGTCAAAGCTAAAAGAACAACACAGTCAGAGTCGTATTTAAGCCAGAATTGTACAAAAAAATAGACATTTTGCATTTAAAAAAAAAAAAGATCCTTATCTGTAAATATATTCTACCCAGAAATTATAAAGTGACCGTTTTAGCTTCATCTGGTTCAAATTCAGTAAAAACAAAATCTACTAGTAAGCACATTTTCTTTAATGATTAATCAAAAATAGTAGTGAACAGATGAGCCCTGGCTGTATGGATGCTAAGTCAAGCAGAAAGGCCTGAGATTTTCACATGTTGACGTTAGAAGGATTTCTTTAGCTGCAGATGAATCCTATACTTTAAATGTCCATGTCTCCACAAAAATAAAGCATCTTAAACAATAAAATGTTTGTTTTCTTATTTTAAAAAGGATTAAGTCGTTTTTTTATTTGCATTTTTTATGTATTTCTAATATTGTATAAAACGAGCTTAAATAGTTAAACAAAAAATCAGCAAAATGTGCCAATTTTTAAAATCAGATTAGTTGTCAGAATAATCGATAGAATAATCGTTAGCTGCAGCGGTAGTCTGGCGGTTATTCCTGAACACCGACTGGTTTTTAAAACCATTCATAATTGAATCTTGAAAGAAACCCCAGCTCCATGCGAAGAATTCCTTTATTTGGGACTAAATTCATTTGTCATCTAGTCTCAGCATCTATGAGACTAAATTATACGCGACAAGATCTTCACCAGAAGACGCGACAGGATTTGAGCCACCAGACACGAGGAGGCGTGAAACATCAGAGCATTAGACTCAGCAGATGAATTGGACCGGGCCGTTTCTGGATCTGTGCTCCTGCTACGTCACGTAACATTCCTTTTGTGTTCGCACTGAGAGTAGCTGGGTGGAACTGTGCAAGGTGCACAGCTTGCTCGCTGCGTGAACAAATCACATCGTTCCATGTGTGTGATTATGATCACAGCATTCATGCTTTTGTGTAACTCAAACAGTACAGCCGCTATGCCTGGCTTCTGCCCTGAAAATGGTGGAATCTCTTTCAGAAATTGCTTGCGGTTGCCTCAGAATTCCTTTCTTATTATCAGCAAAACGTTTCCTCTTGAAAAACTGCATTAGCCTTAACCAGATTGTTAATTTCAATCTGATTCTGTATCTAGAATATTCTCTTTTTGAGTGGAAACCTCTAACTAGTGAATTAGACTACATTTTGTCAAAAAAAAGCAGAGTTTTAAAGAGACAGTGACCCAATTTCAAGGCGTTAAATATTGAAATAAAATCTCTTTTAAGTCATGTCTGATACATACATTTTTTTAACAGCTGAAGGTAACATGCATAATACTGCCCATTTAAGTTGGATTGCAAGGAATAATTTTTTTCTATTCCATGGATGGAGATGAAATGATTTCTCTCCATTTTTGGCATGTTTTCTATTCCAACTAAGTTAGAGTAGTTTTCAATCACAGTTCAAGACTAACTGAAGACTGCAGAGCCAGTTTTAGTTTAAGACTGACTTACAGGTTTGGTCGCAGGAGTGCAAGTCTGTCAAAAAAACAGAGAAAAGGAATGAAAGAAAGAGAAAAAGAAGGAAAAGAAATGCCTCCCCCTCCCCCTGCAGCCCTTCCCGAATCAATAAACAGAATCTCTTTTCATCATGAACATGCCAGACTGTTCTGTTCATCTACCCTTTACAGCAAAAACTCTTAAAAGCTTTGGTGCTTTGATATAACATAGAAACTGAAAGACTGTTCCTCCATTATTTTTAACTGTAGTAATAATACATGTACAGTCACATGAACAAATAAAGATTCCCTGATAAAAATTAATTTCTTCCAGACTAAATGTTCCATATTGATGTCTAATTCGTTTTCATTTGTTTTTGTTTACATAAAGTGTTTTAACTAAAGATAAAAGCATTGTTTTACTTGTTAAAAAGAAGATATAATAATCCTTTCTAATATAAACAAATTTTGACATTTGTCCAAAGATCCAGTTCAAAATGGAAGAAGAGGCATTAAAACATTATTTTGATAATGTTTCATTAATTTGATGAATTAGAAATAAATAATTTTGGACACTTGATCATTGCAGTGATGGAGTAAATGTATTATTTTGGGATACCAAGATGGCGGCTTAAATGGACATGAATAAGCTGGTGATTTGATCTATTAAGTCCAAAGCACCATCAATAACAATGGCACTCGGCTACATTTAGCCTCAATTACATCCAGCTTTTACCTTTAGCATTTAGCTAGCACGATGTCATAAGTAACGTGATTGCGGGGGTAGCAGAATAGAGAATATCAACAAGAAATCAAGAAATTAATAATATAGGAGCACAGTAGGAGAGGGGGGTAAAAACGGAAGCTTCCCTCCCAAAATGGGAGATTTGATAGGCATGGAACAGGTCATAAGAACCAGGAAGCCTGCTAACATAGCTAGCTAGCTTTTTGCATCCCTTATGGGTAAGTGTAAGTTTATTGTCGATTGGCTGGACAACATTCACTTTACTTCTGTTGCCAACCCATATGACGCTTGGCGCATTCTGTTCAAAAATTGTTTGTAAGCTTGGCACTATGGGGATATAGAGAACGGTAGGCAGTGTGAGTTTCTACCAAGAGCCATAAACTGACCCCAGAAAATTTCAGCTTTTGATGTTCTTGATTGCAATACACCAGATTCCCCCAAAACCCTTTATAGTCACTGTTTTTATCTGTCTTAGATTTCATTCAAGTTCATATTAATAAGATCTTTAAAAAAATACCCTGTTCATGCACAAACCACCACGGCATTTTTCTTTTCTTTTTTTTTTTTTTTTAATTTCTGGATAAGTTGAAATGATTCAAAATCAAAGATTGGGTTGAAAGTGATTAGAATCTGAAAAGGGCAAAACTGTTAGACAATTAGAGCAGGAAACCTTGGTCTGACAGGAGATCCTGATTAAGTTCCTGTGAGAGGGGCCCTAGATGAATGAGTGTGTATATGCAGGTTACTTAATTACAGGTGAGCATGCTACCCACAGCTGCTCCCTGATTGATTGTTTCAGGGTACAAACATTCTCTTTTATTAGTCGCATATTGTATTGCTTAAAGTCGCATCTCGAAACATATTTACTGGAACCGCAGCAGGGAGGAGCACAAGTGATTTAGCACCACCATCAAAGTGATGCGAAATTGTGTGTATAAAGATGAAATTAAATTTTAGCTCCGTTAGGGTGGAATGGTAAATCACTGTTTGTCGACTTTAGGATCTAAAGCTGCTCTGTGTGAACTGCTGCTTCAGCACAACAAGATGGCAGAACTGGCGATATGAAACTATCCAACCACTGTCACACACTTTAAATGTCACATTTGTGGGTTACTGCTGCTTTTACTTTTAGTTCCCTTTTTAGATAAAAGCGACAATTATATTTATATGTCTGAATTTGTGTGAAAAGTGCTTGAAAACAATAACATGAAACAGTGATATCTTAAACTTTTAAAGGTTCACTTTGTTGCATTTTTTAAGAAATGTTGTTGAGTGAAAGTCAGAGTAAACTAAACAGTCAAATGATTATTAATCAGATCTTATCTGGCATGTTTTAAGGTATCCAAGAGTTAAGCTAAAAGGAATTCTGAGGTGAGGTTAAAGGTCAGGCTGTACTGTTGTCAAACCATTTATTGTTATATTCCCTCCAGGTTCTAGTGTTGGGCTCTCTGGCAGACTTCCTCTGTGCACTGGTGTCTATTGCAGAGTTTTATCTTGATCAAATCCTTAAGATCGAAAAAAAGTGGCATTGCAAGAAGAAAGTCAACTAAAGATAGCAACAAATATAACAGCCTCTGTCTGACATTGTTTCAAAGAAAAAGTAATTTTTCACCAATCTGTGGTGAGAGCTTTAATGTGCACCACAAGAACTTCTATCTCTTGATATCTTAACACAATAAAATGATTAAAGTCATAATATAAGAAAAATTAAGTTCTTAAATCAAATGAAACTTTATATGTTTTACTACTGAATGGTTTGATTTAATTAGCTCATCGAATACTGTTGACCTTCATGTCAAAGTACATTGCAAAAAAAAAAAAAAAAGAATAGAAAAGATTTCATCAACTTGGTTTAGAGACTATTTATTAACATGAATTTACAAGTTTTGGTTAAATGTGTTCATTGAACCAAGACCTGGAGGTTGGAGGAAGGGTGACATGTAAAAATAGGCGGTGCATCACATGAACAACTTCTTAGGCATGCCCAAATGGTTGCCACGGGAGATTCAAGGATTTTTCAAACATGCATGAATGAGTCAAAGCAACACTCCAGGTGTGTTTCTGCTGGGGGAATGATGTAGAGATCAACAAGGTTGATTTTGTGTAACAGCCCCCTTTAAGCAAACCCAGGACTGAATAGGCCTAACGTTGGCAAAATAAACCAAATGAATGTCGGTTATCTCCCCCAACATTCATTTGTGAATAAAATTTTGTTTGTTCCTACATATTTCTTCATGTAATAAAAAAGCTAAATAAGTTCTCAGTGTCCATTAGATGTTAAAAGGAGCTGTTTTTGACTCCAGCCTGTTGTATAATTGGGCTAAATGTCTTGATTAGACCCTATGCAGTGGCTCCTTGGGTCTCTGTTTGAGCTTGTTTGTGCATGTTTTGCTGAACTGGACTGACACCAAGTGTTCATGTGTCATGTTTGTAGAAATTTCACACCATGAGACTCTTTTATGTAAGCAGCTCTTAGTAGAGGTGTTTCCACCGGGTTGCAGACTGTAGACTGGGTTAAAGAGTGTGTGAGTGCGAGTATGCTTGCATGTGTGTGTGCGTGTGTGTGTGTCAGACCACGGAGCAGAGACTGGAGGCATCGTGTGCCGTGACAAGCCTCATTAAGAGGGAATCTCTCCACTGTTCTGGCTGTCGACATCACCGCCAGACTTCTCTAATTACATTCTCTAAGTACCGTTTCGTGCAAGCAATCAGCCCACTGCTCTTTGCATATGCAAATATGACAGACCTGATCATTAGCTTTTATATCTCTCACACTCTAATTGTTATTGTAAAAACCGCCGCATGCAGCCAAGGGCAAATTCAACCGGTCCTCGCGCTGTCTTTCCCACTCTCCTCTCAATCTATCACCAACTGTCGACTTTAATTCCTGCTACATGTTTTATGAGGTATTGTTGCTTTACACAGAGTCATGTGGTTGAATGTCACAGTGGTATAATCAGCCAGCAAAGGCCTCTGTCTGACATTGTTTCATCAGGGAGGAGGGGAGAATAATAGGACCACTTCCTAGAGAGGACTAATTGGCCAAATGGAGTCACTTATGCAGAACAACAGCCCCATCACGGCTATGATGATGATGATGATGGTGATGGTGATGGTCCCAGAGAGAGGATTTGGAAGCTCAGACTCCAGAATAGGTCTGTTGTGAAATAAATTGTGAATTGCGCAGATTTGTTAAAAGTAAAAAAAAAAAAAAGAAAAGAAAAAAGGTTGGCAGGGAAGTTACTGACCTCAGAGAGATTTGCATAGATTAACTTGTGGCGGTTCCAAACTTCCCAAGAAAAATTGTTGTAGAGTAACAGAAGTATAGGACATTTGTACAGTGTTTCTGGAAAGTATTCACATTACTTGACATTTTATTTTACATTTTATGCACCAGCCATACTTCAATATATTACCTGAAAGTCTTTTCTCAAAGTTCCACAGAAATACCCCTTTGTGGCAATGTGGACTTCTTCTGTGTTTTGCAAATGTATTAAAATAGAAAACCAGTAAATCACATTTCCAAAAGTATTCACAGCCTTTGCTTGGTACTTTGTTGATTCAGTTTCAGTCTGACTGAATCTGCAGCCTCCAGCTCATCTCATCCGTCCTCAGGCAGTTTGGTTCGTTCTCCTCTGCAGTTCTTTTCCATGAGTTTGGATGGAGATGTCTGGCAGCCATTTTCACTTCTCTTCACAGATGTTCAGTCACATTCCAGTCTGGACTCTCTGGGATGTTCACAGTTCTCAGTTTCTTGATCTTCTCCATTGATTGCTCAGTTCAGACAGCTGGCCAGATATGAGACGATGATGGAGGCCGCTGAGCTCAGTGGGACTTTAACCTGTTGTTCACAGGTTGTCATTCACAATGACAGGGGTGTCAAACTCCAGTCCTCTGCTGTCCTGCAGTGTTTAGATGTGCCACAGGTAAAAAACAGTGGAATGAAATGGCTTAATTACCTCCTCCCTGTTCTCCTGAGCCTTGCTAATGACCTAATTATTCTTTTCAGGTGTGGTGCAGCAGAGGCACATCTAAAAGTTGCAGGACAGCGGCCCTTGAGGACTGGAGTTTGACACCCCTGTCACGAGAGGACCCAAATTTGGGTCCTCTCGTGAATGACAGGTTAAAGCAGCAGAAATGTTTCTGGATCTTTCCCGAGACTGGGGCCTCAAGTCAATCCTGTCTCAGCTGTCTACAGACAATTCCTTTGACTTCATGCTTGGTGTTTGACCTTTGACCTGCTGTCAACTGTGGGACTTGATAGACAAGAGTGTGTCTTTCCAAATTAAATCCACTCAACTGAATTCACCAACAGCTGATTGTAGAAACAGCTCAATGTTGAGCTGCATGACAAAGGCTGCAAACACAAATGTAAATCTGACAGTCTTGTTTTTCTATTTTAATGAATTCACAAAACACACACACACAAAAGAAATTCCACATTGTCATAATGGGGTGCTTGTGTGCAGAATTTTGAGGAAATTTTATACAATTTGGAACATGACAAAATGACGAAATGTGGAAGGCTTGAAGCGCTGCGAATAGTTTCCGGATTGAACAATTGTTGATGTGTTGATTGCAAATAATCCGTACTGCCTATCATCACGAACCCCTACATGATCCTGTCACTGTCACTAACTGCCATCATTAATGTTACTCTGTGTTATTGCATGTGTATTATTCATTCACAAACAGGGGATGCAGTGAAACAGACTGCAACCGAGCTCCATGGCAACATCTGGAAAGCAAGAAAACATCTGAAAAGCAATTTTGTCACCTTAATGCTTTCAGTACTTTTACACACCACCATTTTTATGACAAGCATAAAGAAAATAGCTGACAGCTCAATCAACAAAATACATTTGTTTTTGCAGCTCTATCACTTTAATGATGCCCTACCAACACATGAAAGCAGCTGAAGCAGGCGGCCTGGTCATTTGTCATTCCCTGGGTTTTTTTTTTTTTTTTTTGTTAAAAAAAGAACTGTGTTCATGGGTGTAAATTATTGTGATTCTTTTGTTATTGTCTACATGGCATCAAAATTATACACATGTTGAAATATGTACATCCTCAGCTAATATTTGGATAATTGTTCCATCACCAGGATCGCAGCACATTTCTGCCTGTCTGTTTGATCAACACAATTAATGTTGCGGTTTTGGGAAAAGTTATTTTAGGGAGGTTACAAGTAACTTAGATATCTCTTTTAGGGCAGTTGTGCTATTGGGACATCAAATGGTGTTTAGGGTTTAACCATTTGACCCAAACTGTCATAGACAAATTCTGAAATAACCCAAGAGCCAGACCTTTAAACCTCTAGATCAACTTTAAGCATGACCAATCATGTTTTAAAGTTTTTGGTACCCACAGAGAAAAGCCTACTCCCAAAACCTTTGAAAAGGTTCTATGGTCGACAAAAGCGATTGGACACAAAGACTACAGGCATGGTCATCATTCCTGTCATGGATATTTTTCTCCAAATTTGAGAAACTGCACTTAAAACTAAATAATAAAGACTAAAAACTACCTCTAATTTCTTCAAGTCTCACCTTGAACCAACAGCTAAACAACTAAGACCCAACAATTATGTTTTTTTTTCACATTATGTTTTTTTCAACATAATGAAAAAAACTGACAAAAACACATCAAAACTGGCTTTGAAATGGTTACACCAAGTTAATGTGAGGCATCTAATGAAGGAATTTATTGCTATTTATGGACTACTTCTTAAAAGTCAGCTGAGTTCCAGAAAGTCCAACAATTGCTATTATTGCTTAATAGCAACAGTTGTTTAATAGCAAAATTTACTGAAATGAAGTAAGTCCATCCATCCATCCATCCATCCATCCATCCATCCATCCATCCATCCATCCATCCATCCATCCATCCATCCATCCATCCATCCATCCATTTTCTGTACACCCTTGTCCCCAGTGGGGTCAGGAGGTGCTGGTGCCTATCTCCAGCAAACATTTCGGGCGAGAGGTGGGGTCACCCTGGACAGGTCGCCAATCTGTCACAATACTGAAATTAAGTGTGCAATTTATTTATTTTTATATTTGAATCTCAAATCTAATCCTCAGATAAACAGTTTATTAATCAAATTCTTCGATCAGAAGTTGCTGGTTTCAGTGCTGATTTAGTCAAGTCAAAAGTTTCTGTACATTCCAGGTTTTCAGACTGCCCGGTTTTATTTTTCTTACAGACAGTTGCAAAGTCATTGCTGTAATAATCTAACATAATGGAAAAAAAAAATCTGACAAAAACTATCTTTTTTTGACAAAAAAAACCAGTTTTTTCTAAGAATAAGTTCTGTCTGATACTTGAAGCAACAAGCTGCCGATAGTAACATTCATGCAGTAAATCAGACATACATGTGCAAAGACTGATTAAGATGCAAAATAACAACCAAACAGTGACTAATCAAGAACCAGATTATCATTAAAAAAACAACCCTGTTAACTGTATGCATCATTGCTTTGTTAATACACTGTCTCGCAGCATTGCTGTGCTTTTTCATTTTTTATAAATCATTTCTAATTGCAATATGATTTCATTAAGGAGAGCTGCATCTGTAATGGGTTGAATCTGTTTGATAACACAAAGAGGAAACATTTTTTACACAAGTGTATGTGAAAACAAAGAAATCACAACAAAACAAACTGTTGCGTGAACACGACTGCCATGTAGGTCTGTAAATGTTAAACTCTTTAAATTCAACTTGAAATAGATTTCTACTGAATGTGTGAGTGACTCAACCTAATTAGATCCAGTACAATTAATTAGGAAAATAAAATCAAGATAATTAGACACTTGACTTGCTCTCATTCTTTGTACTGTTATGGCCAAAATTAATTTAATTCAACTAAGAAATGTTGGGTCTGACAGGGAATAAGATAAGTATTGTTCAAACGGCAGCAAAACAATGTAAAAGGGTGATAGGTTCTGAGAAAAAGTACTTTTTCTTAATCATCAATGAAGAAATCTTTATTGCCATTTCAGCAGTCAAACATATTTTACATTTTTTGATAATTTATCTTTGGTGATAAGCTTCAAGTCTTTGAGGATGTTTTGAAGAAAATGAAGAAAATAACTTGGAACAAAACAGCTGAAAATGTAGCCAAAAGCTGCAGCACACAATGACCAAGCTAAACAAAAGTAAGAACAGAACGGCTCAGCTTCCAGTTCAGTTCATAAGGTGAAACTTTGTTGTCCAGTGAGAAATGTGAAAACAGTACAAATCTCTGAGAGCTTGGACACCTAACAAACTGGCATCGTGCCCATTAATTTAAAAGGGCTCACAGTCTTGATTCCATGTAAGACATCACACTGGGGAAAGAGTACTTATAATAAATACTACTTGCAGCACAAAAAGTTGTCAAATTTCTGCTTTAGTTAGCTGCAAAAAAAGTTATTCTGGATTGAGTTTATTCATATGTTAAGTTTTTTTTTTATTATTTTACTGTTTTGCTTAGGTTAGTTCACTAGAACAAAAACATAACTTAATTTAGTCAGCAGTTAAGAGTGAAAGCAAACATGTTGTGGATAATGTGATTTTGTCAAAATATTGCCTTTTAAAAAGTGATCAGTATAGAACTGACTGGATATTTGACTTGACTCAGTCAATTAGTAAAGGATAAGTAGGTATGGACAACGAATTATTCAACAATAAAAGCAAGTTCATGTTTTTAATACAACTCTGCCTACATTTGCTAATAAAATTTTTTAAATTACCTAACATGATTTAAAGACAATCCTCTGTAAAATCCCCTTCTTAAGTGACTCATTATCACTTGTTTCTAATTAAAAGCGGAAAAACTTAAAAAAAAAAGTTTCATGACGGTCACCATTTTTGTTCCCACAAAATTCTGGTATATCAAAAGGTTTATGTAGAGAGTTTTTCACCAAATGTTGCTGCAATTTGCATTAAAAAGGATTCCAGGTTTCCTGCCTTTGGCTGCAAATTGGGTTTTATCCAGTACTTCCAGCAGATGATGGACTCTTCCGATCAACCAAAATTGATTGGTTGTTGTGTTCTGTGTGAGGCTTCTTTATAATTTTTTAGTTTGGGGGGCGTAAACTGTTCATGACGTTATAAAATGTCCAGGGTTATTTTTATGTGAAAACTTTTTTCATCCAACTGCAGTGGTTCATTTATTTCATCTCTAAAAAATGTCTGATAATCCTGTAAATGTGTATGCAAATGTATTTTGACAACTTCATAACCTCAGTGCAGTCAAAGCTTTGCATACCATCTGTGATATCTGGCACGCAAATTCAAGGGGAACAGATGCCAGGTTTGAAACCGTGGCGATATATGAATGTTAGAAGAATAAGTTTCGCAGCAGAAAAGTCACTGTAACAGCATACATGCTTCACCTGTAAGTATCTTGAATATTTCAGTTTGTTCGGGCTATATATGAAAAATACTATTAATAAAGTTTCTTAAATAAAAAAAAAAGATTAATGTATTCACTAAAAATTTTGATGGTTGGTTGAGAAGGCACAACATGTGCAGGACAACAGCGTAAAGTATTAATCATGGAGACCTGGAGAGACCCAGACTCAGCTCCAAAAGAATTCATGGCTTATTTTGGTGGGGCCCAGTAGTAAGACTTTTTTTTAAAGGGCCAGTATTATATATTTTTCAGGCATATAGTGTCATTTTATAGCACAATCAAGCAAATAGCTTACCTTCACTTGTTATAAAAATGCTGTATCAAATATGACTTAAAGAAATTTGACTTTCCAATTTAACGCCATGGAATTATGCCACCGTCTTTAAAAACTCCTGCTCTTTCTGAACCTCTGCTTTCAGGAAGTCATTACAACATGGCTCCTCTATTAACCCTTTGGCAACGTTTTTACCAGCGCTTCACCGAGAAGTAGCTCCTACAATGAGCTCAGCAGATGCGCAGTTCCACCAGGTGTTTGCTAATTGCTGCTGGCTAGTCTGAAGGAACTGAGTGGAGGAGTGGCATGGGAGGGCTGCTCTGTGAAGCAGAAACTCTGACGCTTGGAATCTGCAGCTCTGAGGAGGAGCTCCACCTCATTCTCCAGTAATTCAGTATAGGAAGATTATCCACTGGATTTTTATACTGGATATGTGTTTTCCACCATACAAGACAATCAGTACAATATACTCACTTGTTCAGACAGCAAAATATGGAGTTGGAAGTTTTTTTTTTTTTTTTTTGGAAAACTTACTAAAGAGACACTCAATTCAACCATGGTGTCATAGTGCATAATGCCTGTGGTAGAGTTCATTTTCTAAGGATCACTAATAGCTTGCTGAGTTCAGATACTGAACAGAGGGAAACATTCTATTCACTTCCATGTATTATTAAAAGGAAGCAAGAACAAGGCTGTGTCTACTAGTTTTGTTCCTGTAAAGGAAGCAGATTTAAAAAATGGATTTGGACAGCTGGCTTGCCCACTTAATGTTTGCTATCAAGTGCAAGTTGCATAAAATGAATAAAACATTTATTCATCTGTTTTCTGTTTTTCACTTGCCCAAGATTAGGTCACGGGGGAGGTAAGTCCTCTTCCAAGTGGGGTGAACCTGGAACACCTCCAAAAGGGAGGAGCATTGGAGCTGAACGAGTAGTGGTCTACTCTGACCTCCACCCAGGTGAACAAGGTCTTCTTCCAGCCCCCCGGACAAGGGAAACAATTCAGCCAGGATCAGCAATGATCCATTTCTTCTGACAGGCAGTGTGGGCTGGAACATAGATGGATTGGTTGGAAAAAAACAGAGAGAGAGAATTTTGCTTTTCTGCCCAGACTTTTG
This sequence comes from Poecilia latipinna, assembly GCF_001443285.1. Classification (NCBI taxonomy): domain Eukaryota; kingdom Metazoa; phylum Chordata; class Actinopteri; order Cyprinodontiformes; family Poeciliidae; genus Poecilia; species Poecilia latipinna. The sequence continues at coordinate 76,173 of NW_015114847.1, forward strand.
TTTTCATCCTGACAGACTGGATAGGCACCTGCATTAGTCCCCAATCTGTTCTGATTCTTTAAAGGATGAAGTGGGAGTCCCCTGTGCTCCATTATTAAAGACTTGAAAATCTGAAGTCTGCCAACTCCTGAAACATCACAACATTCAAGGTTGTCCTGGTTATCCATTCAGCTTTCCATCCACACTACAATAAACGTATCTAAAATAGTTTGTTATATCACAAAGTTGCTTTGATATTGTGTAATGCTTGTGATATACTGAGCTGGATTTGATGATGTCATCAATTACAACATCCCCTATGGGAATGATAGTAAATGTATTTTTATGTTGGTCTATTCCAGAGTAGGACCAACATGGAAGATGCAATAAAAATGGTTGCCAAGGTTTCGGTTTTTGGCTTTCTGACTCCCAGAAAGCAAAGAGCAGAAACCTTGGCACATCTCCACATGTGAGCAACAGACTTTTAAAAATATTTGAAGAAACTGAAAAGTAGGGGACAAAAAAAGAGAGATGCCTAAAGTCCATCTGCATCAGGCAGAAGTCATTTCTTAAAAAAAAAAAAGAGGCATATTTTTTTGACATGTCTAAACGTTATAGATAGCATGTTGTACTAATATTCCATGGTAATGCTGCAGATGTTCAGTGTTTTACCAATCCACAGGTGGCCTGACCAATCTCTCCCATGTTAGAAAGTCAGTAGAATGCAACGCTGTGTGGAGTCTTCCAAGACACAACTGGTTGTGATTTGCTGTTAGATTGCACACGTTGTTGTGTGATTTCTTGTTGTGAACAGATCTTTCATAAAACAGTCAATAACTGTAAGGCAGCTAATTTAGGATTAGTAGATTATAATTAGGCAAGTGGTTGGGGCCAAAATTATCTGATTTTGGAGCAGCCCTTATTATTTGTAATATTGCTGTGCAAATTCTTATTTAACAGATAAAATTATAGTTGGAAGTGATTTTAATTTGGTGTCTGATCTTTGGTTGGACAGAAATCCAACTGATAAACATGATGATTTGGTTGTTCAATGACTGAATAGTGCAAATAAAGAATAGAATATCTGCTAAATATTATTAGTAAGTGTCATACCTCTGTTTCACCTCTAACTGATCATTGTGTTATCTCAGTAGCTCTTACATTTTCAAGGTCCAGAAGATGAAAGTTATGATCATCAATTTTAAACAATTTTTTTCTTCTCAGGCTAGAGAAGAACATTTGGTTCTGCTCATTTTGTTCCACTGGCTCAGCTCTGGTTAGTACTTTTGTGTTTTCCAGGTTATTTATGGCCTGTGTCACATTCAAAGCTGACTGACTGCAGACTTCTCATATGACACATAAACTCTACCACTAAGCTACCTTTCTGACTATTTTTTCTGTCTTTACTCTGTTTAATTGTCCCTGAATGCATGCTGCCATTTTCTACTGTCACTACCTGCTGGTCCAGGATGAATGAATGCTTCTGGGTTTCCTTAGAAATACACTTTTTAAGCTACTTTGAATAATTAACAGAGCTTACTGTACTAGAATCAAATCTTGCTACACTGAATATAAAAAATTAGAAAATAGAAAGCTAAAAGTGGAAAACAGCAAAAATAATGCTGAAGGAGGAGTTCATTTCTCATGCAGATGCATGAGAAATGAACTCATGCATCCGCATATGAAGTACTGAAATTGCTCTTTATTGAAGGAAGCTATAATCGGAAGCCAACTTCAGCCTCGTGTCTCTTAGCATAACATCCTCATCTGGGGCATCTCTAGACCGAAGGACACATTGTAAATAATCCTCTATGCCTCTCGTTTAAACTCCACCACCATTACCAGCACGCAGAAGTTGTGTAAACACGCCTTTTCACCCAAAAGAGAAATGCAGGATTTTTCAAAAAATATTTCTCGGGATCTCGAGAAAGTAAGTCGGGATTGCTTTTTTTTTTCTTTTTTGTTTTTTTTCTCC
>NW_015114847.1:82114-83462 GCF_001443285.1 Poecilia latipinna
TGATGGCTCGAAGGCCTAAGAATAACATTGACAAGCTGAAAAGGTTGTTACTACAACCAGGGAGAGAACTAAAACATGCAGGACGCCGGCCTTCGAGGACCGACTTTGGGCACCCCTGCTTTAGGGGCACCTTACTTATGTGCTCCGTATGTGTGATTACATGGAATTTTGCTCTGTATTCAACAAGTTCATAACACCACACAATGAAACACTCAAACATCTCCAGCGATGACTTTTGATAGCAAAAATACCTATACAGTACATTTGTTGTTGTAGTTGTACTATTTAGCAGCACAAATGACTACACAGTGACCAATCCACCATTTTGGATGTTTTTAGCCAGATGGGTAAATAGAATGTAGCATATTCTTCTGTCTTAAGTTATACATATCTATAAAATAGTTAATCTTGACATCTGGTCCTCAAATGAGTTAAGACATTTCTATGCACAATTTTTAAAGAAGCAGGCTCCTATTAAAGAACAATTTGATATGATTTACAATGCTATTTCAATAGGCCTTCGCAAACTCTTAGCTGCTCAGTCCTAATTAAACAAGTCAGTCAACGTTCACCTTTTAGGAATTAAAACAGGCTTTTAAGTTTATTACATTATAATCAAAGAACAAAAGCCAAAACACTTCAACTACTTATTTTTACAGTATCATCACTTTCTCTTGAACATTCAACCCCCAAAAAATACTCTTTCAAAAAAATCAATGCCATCTATGCATCTATGGTCTTTGTGGCCTGAGAATGGAACCAGGACTACAGCCTCTACACATGATGCATTCATTCTACCAACTCACCCAGTGCACCATAAAAATATTCTAATCCAGAATGTAGCAAAACTGAAATGGGATTTCTTTGGGCTTTCTTTCAACTTTGGCTTTTGTTGCATCACTTTTCCATAAAAGTACGGCGCACACAAGAATTAGTCTCGATTCGGTGATGGCGGCTCTTTTTAAGTCATCTTAGTTTCTGATTTGAGTCAGATAGCAGCATTTCAGCTCCTCCTTGTACACAAGAATGAACGTCTTACCAAGCAAACAATATCCCAGATAGCAAGAGATGGTAATTCACTGTTGAATTATAGTTAAAAAGGTTCATTTTTTTTCTGCTCCATTACCCGCCTCCTCTTTGAGCTCTGGGTGACAACGTTTTGGTTGTGGACGGTAAAGAATTCTTCCTGTATTTTGCGATTTAAGTTCATGCCCTTATTTCTAAGGAGGTAAAGACTGTTTACGCAGAAGTTCCACTTTGTTTCCTCGCGTCCCAGGTCGTTTTTTTTTTTTTTTTTTTTTTTTTTGTTTTTTTAAGGGTTTGTTTTTTTGGTCCCTTTTTTTTTTTT
>NW_015114847.1:86691-97963 GCF_001443285.1 Poecilia latipinna
TAAAAGGGGGAAAAACTTTTTCCCACAAGTTTCCCCTTTTTTTCCCCCGGCCCCAGGGTTTTTTTTTTTTTTTTTTTTTTTTTTGGCTTTTTCAAGGGTTTGCATTTTTGGTCACATGTTTCTTTGTACTTTGCCTTAGTTGTTCTTTTTCCCTCATCTTTGTTTTTATTTAGGTCAGTCTTTCCTTTGCTGTTTGTTGTTTTCTGTTTTACTCTTCTGGATCATCTACATGTCCAGTTTACTCTTTGCTTTTTGAATTGTGTTTTTACTAATTATCAAAAAATATTGTTTAGCATTTGCTCTGTATTATAACTGTGTCCAGCTTGACTTTAATTAATTGAGCAATGCTTCAATGAGTTAAATTAAAACAAAGCTCAATTCAGCTAATTGAGCCATGTTTCAATTAATTACATTAATTCAAACTAATTAATTGTTTTTGTTTATTTGTTTTGCTTTTTTGTAAAAAGTTGTGATGCTCATCTGTAGGTTTTCTTTCAAGTCTTGTTTTGACCATGATATTGTTAGTTACAGCCTATAGTTATGATGTGTATCACATTTTTTTTTGTTTCTTTTTTAGGTTTCATTACTCAAAGAACAAAAAAAAAAAATCCCTCCATTTTGCTAACAACACAGAAGAACAAATATGTCTCTCCAGCTACATTGCAGGTCTGGCTTTATTGCCTGAAACAGCATCTCTCCCCACACTTTAACTCAGACTTTGTAGTCTCTTCATGTCCAGAGAATATTGCACTGTCACTTCCTTCCTGCAGCTCGCCTTTTCATCATTTCTGCTCTCATCTTTGCCACACTTACTTTGCTCCCTCTTCCTATCTCTTCTTTTATATTGCATCCTCCATCTCTGACCCGTTCTCTTCATTGGGTCATTGATCTTTAAGCCTCTCACCTCGCTTCTCGTTGAGCTCTTTTGTTACACTCCTCTTTCGTTCTTCCCCGTGCTTAACCTTTCATATCTGTTTTGTGCCTGAGCCTAGGGCTTGCCCAAGTCTGTCAACCGTCTCTTTCTGTTGCTCCTCGCCTCTGTCTCGCTTCCCTTTTCTTTCCGTCTATGATTTTTCCTGCCCTGAAGATCAATATGCCAAGTTGTACTAAACTCCTGCCAGCCAGGTGAGTTTCATGGAAAAAGACCTCATGGGAGTGAGTGGGTGAACTTGACTTTCTTTGTGCTTCTAGGCGTACTCTATTGTGACTCTGTCTCTTTCTTTGTGCACTTTTCATTCCGTTTTACGTCTGCGTTTTGTGAGAGAGTGTGTGTGTGTGTGTGTGTGTGGGTTAGATATAGAGAAAGAGAAATCCCGGTGAAAAAGAGCTTTGATTTCACTGGATTTCTCTCCTGCAGGCATTTGCTACCTTCTTCCAATCTCTTTGTTTATGAAGCTAAGATGCACAGTGAGAGGCTGCTGAGGCAACTAGATAACCCCCCACACACACTCACAAACACGCACACACACGCATTTGTTTCTCTGTCTTTGGAGGGACTTTCCATTTGTTTCTACAGCTTAACCCTGACCTTTACCCTAAATCTAACTATTACCAGTACATTCCTAACCTTTGACCTAAACAAAACTCAATTCACACCTTAGTCCTAAACCTAACTCCAAAGCCAAAAACGTCATTTAGCCGAGTGGGAGCCAGGTTTAGGTCCCCTCAATGTAATATATGTTATGAGAATGGTCCTCGCAATGTATCAAATCCATGATACACACATACACACTCAATCCCTCCCACCCAACACGTACATTTTCCCACACCTCCCAGTGTCTCTCTCTTTGCAGCATCCCCATCAGCAGCCAACACCAATAACATACAGAAAAGCACACAAACATCCTCGCATCAGCCTCACCTACGCACCCACCCTCAGAAGCCTGCTGAGTGCGGCGCTATCCTTAGGTTGTGTGGCAGGCACACACTGAGGCTTAAGATGTGAGAAGGAAGGCAGGGGTGGGGGTGCAGAGGGGGGGAAGGGGTGGGAGGAGATATAATGGCACACTATCAGCAGACATCCACCCTCCCTTCGCTTGTCATTCAGATATTGCTTACAACGAGACCTAACGTTTTCGCTCTGAGACTCTCACATTCTCAACTGCCAAATTGGGTTTGCGCCTCAGTTTACGAAGTAAGACAGCTGCCAACATATTTTTGCGGAGCTGGCTTCCAATCAAAAAGAAATAAGCGAGGGCCTTCGACTGATGCTCACTCTTGACTAATTTAGGGAAGGACTGTCTGCGGGAAACGAAGGGAGAATAGTTGTGATCCAAAATTCTCAACAGAATGTGGAGTTTGGGACTGAAATAAATAGACAGGTGGTTCTGAACGTGGCTCTTTCAGAGAAAATTGAGACGAGCCCTAAAGATGTTCTGGTTAATCACTGTTGTCTTCCTTCTCCATGCTACGTAGGAAAACAAAAAGCATGCCAATGTGTTTGCTTGGACTGGCCCTCATGCTTTCGCCTGACCATTTAATCTGATAATAAAGTTTTATCATATGCTTGTATTTCATAATTTAAAAGTAAAACAATATGTGCAGGGCTGTGAAAAAAAAAGTAATACTTACAGATTTCTTCTATTTTCGCATTTTGTGTCACATAAATGTTTTGGATCATCAATCAAGTTTTCATATCAGGCAAATATAGTCTGAGTAAATGCACAAAAAAACAAAACTTTTTCTAATAAGCTATCAAAGCTAACATGGCACTACATGAAGCAGTAACAATTCTTGTACATCGATGAGGACGGACACTAACTCACTCCTGCTTAGATTTAGATTTACTTTTAGCCATGCTGCATCATGCTCTGTTTTAGGGTTTTCAATAACGTTTGTATTTTGATGTTTTCTGATATTTTCTTGTTATTGTGGTCTTGCTGTTTCACTTCATTATGTTGTCTTGATTAATCCAGAACTCTATGTTTTAGTTCTGGTTTGGAATGAACCAGGCTGCACCAACCATCATTTCATCAGATGTTGATGCTACATATGACTGTAGTAAACAGTCATATGTAGCCTGGACCACACATCTCAGAAAAACGGAGACAGTCCTCCCCTCTGAACTGGAGGATTAAGAAAGTTTTCAGAGCTTTGTGCCTCTAATAAGGCACAGGCCAACCAGAAGATAGGAAAGTTCTTTAAATCCAAAGTTATTCTGCAAATGTGTTTCTAGCTCCCATTTAGCACATTAGCATTTTTTTTTTGGGAAAAACCAAAAGCCATCTTAAGCAATGTAAAAACATTTTTAGCAAAACTGAGTAAGTTATTTTATATTTTGCCATGTCTATCAACATTTTCTAATGTGATGCTTCAAAATGTGCATAAAAAATGTTGTTGCTATATATTGTCTCCTTTCCTCACCACTTTAAAACCTTCATTTTGTTTTGGCTGTCTTTCAGCCTTTACGAGAAGGACTTGCGAGTGTCCATCACACTACCACACCAAAGTTTGATGTTTTGTTCAGTGAAACCTGACAGATTCTGGTTTTTCCCACACAGGTTCTGGGTTTGCTGGACTCCCAAAGCTTAAAAACTGTTTTTTATATTATATTCATTTTATCTGTCTGGTGATTTTTTTTTGATGGTCATAAACATCTAACTTCACTCAAAGTACTGATCCCACCAGTCAAATAATAATCCAGTAAAAGTAGATCTGTCAAATTATTACTTAAGTCAAAGTACTGGAGTATATACTTTCAAAAATACTTAAATGTTGAAAGTACTTACAATTTAGAATGTTTTTAGTGTAGTCACCCCCAGCTCCAGTGGTGTTTAGCTAGGGGGCAGAGTAAATAAGCTTTTACTTTAATATAAAAAATACATAAGCAAACCTTATGTAACTTTTCAAATATAATAACCATGTTTATTAGTACAAAATAAAACAATGAGAATGTAAAAAATGCTGTATAAAATGTTGACTAATTATGTTCAAATGTGCATAAACATTAGCTCATATGCTGAAGAAATCTAAGAATCAAATGTTTACAATCTCTGGAGATTTAATGTCTAATTCATTAAATGAAGAATCAATATACTCAAGTAAGAGTAGCAATAATAATATTGCTCAAGGAAAAGAAAGAAAATACAGTGCAGTAAAACTACTCTTATAAGTACCTTTTCCCCAAAAAGTTACTCAAGTAAATGTAACCAGTACTATCCACTTATGAACATAGATATCAACAAAATTAGTAGTCCATGCTTGTTGACAAGCTTAACGTGATATACTGCCATTAACTAGTCATTATTTAACTAACATTTTCTGTGTCCAACAGCATTACTCAACTCACTCTGTTAGAAAGTTAGCCACTGAGGTAAAAATTTTAAAAACTGCTTCCAGTCCAGGATGGGCACGGTTGGCTGTGTGGGTGGGCAACCCCCCTCCCAAACCCCCTCAATGCTTCCGGGCCTGAGTCAACGCTGTAGTCAAGGATGTTTGGGAAAATTGCATCACTACCTAAAAGGTAACACTAGCAGCACAAAAATAATTCTTCTCTAAATTGGTATAAAGCTGCATATGGCACCCTACCATACAGGAGTGTAGTGTGTAATATTACTCTGTGCCTGTGGAACAAAACACACACAACACAAACACTGCCAACGGAAGAAACCTGTAACAAAAGTCTTGGGAGAAATGTAGATGAGTAACAAGTCAGATTTTTTTCTTACATTCTCTAAAATGTAGTTTAGTGAAAATATAAACTTTTACCACAAGAAAAATGCTGCTCCAGTAAAGTAGAAAATTCTCAAAAACTGTACGCAAGCAAACTTAATTTGTTTCTGCCTACCTCTGCAACTTAAGTGTGAAAACGAAAAATAAAAAAAATCTGTCATCTAAACCCGTTTATCCTTGCAGTGTCACGTCGTCACAGAAAAGAAGGTACAAATTTCACAAGACAGTAAAGTAATCTGCAAATTACAACTAGATATTTTACTGGCCAATCATTGTTTCTGACAGTAGGGTGGATTGATCCGCCGTGGCTTTGAATTATTGATGCGCAGGATTTTGGTTATATCCAAAGAAATCTGATTTAAAAAAAAAAAAAAAAAAAACACCAGCATGAATCTTTGATGTTCTTCCAGCCCACAGTGAAAGTCTGCATGAGTTTATTCTCTAATTTCTTTCCAGTTTCAAGTTTGTGATGTTACAATACATCATTTTTTTTGCACCAATTTTTAATGAGCCAAAACCCCCTTCTAAAAAAGCTGACAGAAAATAATTTCCAGATTCTCAGATAGCAGAGCGCCGAGCCAAAAAGTCTGCGCACCGTCTTCGTTGCAGTTAAGGGAAATCTTAAAAGGACAACTTTCTCTTTGTAAGTTCTTTTTAAAATGGCTCTCACATACCTACACACTGCGTAGTACGGAACACTTATTATCCCACCTAATTGTACTGTTTATCCGAGTTTTGGAGGAAAAGTGTGGTGCCAAAATGAAAATGTGAAGTCTTTTCCTAGATGAGCTGTAGAGCAGATGATGATGTGACATTTGACAACACACTCACCATAAATAATTGAGGCTGCCATCTGCGATGGAGATGGTGTCAGTCATAGCAGCAACAAATAACACAAGTGTGTATTTTCTCGTTCAACGTTTTCAAGAAGTCACTTCCATGGCAACTTTTGCTCGACTCCTTGTCAGAACAAAGCAGAGGACCTTGTTTGGAGCGCTGTGTCTTGCTCCAGCCACGTCAGCTGCCATGCAACACCTGTTGGGTGAGCTGGGAAAAGCAACAGTGAGCATTGCTTTGTTTGCCAGCATCACTGTTTGCCCTCACTACTGGCTGCAGACATGAAAGACAAAGGCTTTTATGTTGAAGGTAAAATCTGAATAATTTGGTGGATGAACAACTCTTCCTTGAAAATGTTCTTGTTTTTGTTATTTTACAACCACAAAGTGCAACGTATATATTAGGATTTCATGTGACAGACCGCGTTCTGCGACCTGCGGCTCGGGAGCATCATGTGGCCCCTCAGGGCCACTCCTGTATATATGACCAATAACAATATAGAACTGAGAAGTGATCAGTCAATCAGCCTGGTCTGTGGTTCCACTATTTATTCACCTCTTTCTCATTCCTCCTTGCTGGTTCCTCCTGTCAAATCCTGTCTCTTCCTCATGTTGCCTGGGTTTCTGTTTTGTTTGTTTGTTCTCCTCTGGCTTCCTGTGCTCCCATGGTTTTTTTCTTCTTTCTTATTTAAATCTTCAAATCTACTTGGTGCCTCTTCCTCCCTGAATTTGTATGGAAAGTCATGGTGACAGTTTTAATAAATATGGGGAAAGAAACACTTTTGGAAACGACAGACTTCAGTTTTAACTAAAAGTCTTGTTCATTTGTTTTATGGCAATTTAAAACCTCCAAGAAGAGCAATGATATTCTTCTAAACAAAATCAGAAATTTTATCAAATTTATCTTTATTTCATCACCTAATCACCTAATTTGTAAATAGACTGGCTATCCATTCAGATTTTCATGATTATTTCGTGATATTTGGGGTTTTCTCATTAAATCCTTTTCCAAATATTTAAAAGAAAAAATGGGGAGAAAAGTACTTTTCCTGTAACCGTGTTTTCCCCCCTGAAAAAAGATTTTTGCTGCTTGTGTCCAAGCAGACAGATTGGACACAAACATTTTTATTCTTTCAAGAAGTTAAATAGCTCAATTTTTGTCCCTCACCATATCGATCACGGACTATGTAACTTGACATCAAGTCAGGCTGAGCCAGCAGTGTAGCAGAATAAGAAATACTGCCACCTGCAGGTGGGAGTTAGTCACTTAAACCCAATGATTATTTAGAAAGGCTTGGAAACAAAAAATGGAACTATAATTATTTTATTTTGGCTAATTGAGATGCTTTGGTGTGTAGTGTGTAGTCTATTTCAATACCAGGAATGATTTTCTCAGAACCTTTGCAGAAATTAAAAATGCTAGGGGTTGAAGGATGAGACTCAATGAAAGGCTGTGCATGGGGGAACAATCAGCTTCAATGCGTTACCCAGTAAAATAAGTAATCCAAAACTAAGATGATAGATTAAAAAAATAAATAAATTCTCAAACCAGTGGTCTGAGAACACTGAAAAAACACCATTGGAAACATGAAATGGTTTGTTCCTGCTTTGTACACTTGACGGTGTTCAGCAACAGTCAGTACAAGATAAGAATAATTGTAAGTCATTATGTAGCCAAGAAAAATAATACAGTCAAGTTAGAAAAAAATTGAAAGAGAAAATGAAGACAGAAATGTGTAACCCAGTTTTTCGCCAAGAGAGATGGGTATGCTAAGTGTGAGTTTATCAACCATTTAGCATAGCTAGCTTAGCTACAGACGACTGTTTGCCTCTACCTCACCAGCATTTAATCAGTGAAGGAAAAGAGGTACTAAGATATTCATATATTTAACTTGTCCCTGTATCTTTTACCACATATGAGTCAGTCAGCAGCAGCTCTAACCCTCCATATCAGCATAACCCTTCACCTGTATCCCAGTGAAAGAGGTGAGTAATACTGTGTTCAATGACAAGCTAGTTAGCATCATGCCAGTCATTTCATTGATTAATTTTCTGTATTTGATATATTTATTACTTTGGTCAGTTTCATACACCAGATTATTAGGACCAGACTAAGAGATTTCTATTTATTTATTTGTATTTCTGAGAATAAAGAGAAAATGATTTATGTAAGTAATTAAGTATGTCCTGTTTGTAAAACCGATTCCAAAAGTATAGCTTCACAAGTTGCTCAACATTACTCATTTTAATATTTTATCATTTGTGTAGAAGTTAAGCATTTATTACTTAATTCTACTGATACAACTTTATTCTGGTTATGAATTTAATCTCATATTATTTCGATTTTATAATCATATACCTTTTTTCTCATATTATGACAATTATAGAATTAAGTCATATTATGACTTAATTCTCGTATCGCTTTGACTCTTTTCTCCTAATATGACTTCATTCTCATAATATTTTGACTTTATTGTACAACTTTGTTCTCATATTATGATTTTATTCTGGTAATATTATGATGATTCTTGTATCACTGCAAGTTTTTTCTCATACTATTACGACTTTATTCTCATATTATTCTGACGTTATTCTCATAAGTTCACAGCCTGGCCTTAATGCATTGTTGTAGTTTCAATTTTTCAGTGACCTTTATGGTTTTTTTTGGTCATTAACAGAAGGGTCCCAACAATTTTGCCCACATTCGTACATATACCACCTTGTGTAGTGGCTTGATGAAAATTCACAGCAATAGTTTGTAACGAGTCATGAACAATTCTAGCAGGAAGCTACAGATGCCAAGACACAGACTTTAAAGTTTAAGTTGAGTGCAGACAAATGAACTGACAGTATTAGATTTGATGCTATTCAGTCAAATGACCCCCAGCAACTTCTCCATTCCCTCTTTATCTTTAAAACCATGTTAAGTACTCCTGAATTTATTTTGTGTATGTTTGCTAGTTACACTGTAAGGCCCAATGAAATTTGCATCACTTCCATCATAAAATAACAGTCAAATCTAGCATCACAACAACGTACCTTTAATTTCTCATATATGTAGCGCTCAGGCTGTTCGAATCAGTTGCAGGCACATTGGACTCCAAATGACTTTATTTAGAGTTTGATTGCACAGTTGTAGATCAAATAACTTTTGACTTAGTTTAACCTTGTCATCTGAGAGCTCTGAGTGTTCTACATTTCAAACCCTGACTCACAATATTTTATTTATTTATTTATTTATTTTTTATGTTCCAGATAAAAATACAGGCACACTCCCTTTTAGTAGAGCTGGTTCAATAAGCTTAAAGATTAATCTCAAAACTTAATATTTTACAGTTGGAAAGAAAATGCTGAGAAATAATTGGTCTGACTAAATCATACAGACTGACAGTTGAGCTAATTAAGACGTTTCCACATCACTCCCGTGCATAGATCGCATACTTTTGGCTTCATACTATATTTTCAATATGTTTTTCAAACTTTTCTGCTATATTGGACTTTGTCATGCCTTGAGTTTAAGGGTGTGTTCACACCAGCCCTGTTTAGTCCACTCTAATTGACTTTGTCTGTGTAGGAAGTTCAGTTCGTTTTTTGGTGTGAATAATTAAACTCTGATGCGGACTCGGTTCAGGATAGATAGTTTTCATTATTTCCTCATCTTCCGGACTTAAGAACTCATAAGAGTTGTTTCTCTCTGCCATCATCGCTATGCTCATTATGCTGTTGTAAAGCAAATTAGTTTTAGTTATCTATTTTACACAGTATTTTTCACAACTGTTTTGGTTAGTTAAGTTGTTTATTCTTGATATAGAATAATCAATTCTAATCCCAATAGATGCTAAGCATTTTTATGTTGTGGGACAAGGTCCAACAAAGTCATAAAACAATTAATTATTCCCAGTCAGACTGTGTTTCTTGACAGGATTCAAGAAAATATATATTTTTTTTGATTTGCTGAAAGAAGACGTAAAAAACCTCCAGGAAAGATTTATTTGTTATCCTCTGGAAAAGATGAATGGAAGCAGATGACAAAATATGCAAACTGAATGCTTGCACTTTTCAATCTTTTTTTGTCTGTCTGAAAATAAAGAGGCATTTTCTTAATATGATGCATTGGCCTTCAAGTATTTTCCTGGAGTTGTCAAGTGATTCCAACTCCACTTTTCTGTGCAAACAGTGCTAAAGCACCTCTGAAAAAAACTTAAATGTATTTTTTTTTCCGTTCTCGTTTGTGGGAATCATTGTGTCTCCACTGTCTCTAGGGAGAACTGAGACTTGTTAATGCGAAAACCATAGAGTTCTGAGAGAATGTAAAAGTTAACATGGCTACATGCACGCTAGGGCTGAAACGATTCCTCGAATGATTCGAGTACCTCAACTATTAAAATTTCCAGAGGAAAATGTATCATTTATCTGCCTTGAAGCTTGTTTTGTTATTTAGCGCACCGAGTTCTGCCCGGGTTATTATTTGCGTTGCACAGCGCTCTCACTTCCGCCTAAGAGTTGTTAACAAAAAGCTAAGTGTTAGCAGCATAACTTCTAATTTTCAAATTTGGCCTGGGATGATTTTATTGATTGATGATAATGTCCGGGTTCTTGTCGTTTTTTGGGGGACCAATAAGCATCCTTAAAATGACTGGCGCGATGTGTGGAGCACAACAGCTTTTCTCCTCCCGGAGCTGCTGCCTGCTGGCCGGTGTTCAGAGCGAACAGCGGGGAAGAGCGCTGAAGGTTTATTTATACAGGTGAGCGGACAGACTGAACGCTGCGGACAGCTGTGTTTTAGATACGTAGCTTTATTGTGGACGAACCAGAAAATTAATTTCATATTATCCTAGTCTCAACGAATGGGTGACAGCACATAGTTGGCAGATGTGTTTCAATGTGTGACAAATGAAGGCGTCAAATTCAATCGCTAACATGGACACAAAAGCTATAAAGGGCTGGGCAAGGTGAGAGTTTAAAAAACTTCAAATATTAAAACTTTAATTTTGTTTTTAAAACAAACCTTTTATTGTGAACACTTTCCAGATGTGAAGCTGCTCCCTCTTGTACCCACCAATCTTAGACATGAGTTGTGCAACCTCCATGTTTTCCACCCCTTGACCAGCATGTGCCCTAAAAACAAATTAGGCTAAACTATATTAACACCAAAAGACAAAACATTGTCATTAAGGTTGAGCAGCGGTTGGCCTCCCTTTTGTCTGAATGAAATTATAGCGATAAACGGTAATGTTTTGACACCAGTTTCAAGTAATATAACAGTAATGGCACGATACAGGAAGAACACATTCTCAAAGAGAAGTAAACTTTAAATTATAATGAACATCTAACACTGGAACTAGAAGACATTTTAAATGTACAAAAATAAATAAACAGAAACAACAAATTAAAATTAATTATCTACAGTCCCTTTTAAGCATTTGCAACATCCTTAAAAGATTTCAGTCAGGCTTTAAAACTCCTCACAGTACTGAAACTGCACTTCTGAAGTTCTTTAATGACCTTTTATTAGCTGCAGATACAGGCGACTCAGCTCTTCTTCTTCTTCTTCTTCGTGTGAGAGGAGGGTGTGTGCGGAAGAGCGGGAGAAGAGTGAAAGAGCGAACGATTGTGTATCTTTTCTATCTTTTTTTCTTACTGTTTATTCACTGGGTGTTTGTGTTACTTGTTTAATTGTAATTTTGTGTTAGTTTGTCACGTTTTAAGGGGGTTTTGTGGGTTCGGGTGTGGCCGGCAGGCCGGCGTCTTAGGACGCCATGGTG
>NW_015114847.1:101821-102750 GCF_001443285.1 Poecilia latipinna
TATCACCGCTCAAAAAAGTTCCAACAGGGTGCAAATCGCCTCTACTGAAACATGTTGTCTCCCACAGGAGACAACTGTTTATGATTCTTAATCGTAAAGATGAGGAGCTCAACTTACGGTTTCATGTAAGGATAGATGACTTTGATTATGTTCTGTTTGCAACGACTTCAAATATGAAATGTTTTGGTTGTGGTCAGGAGGGCCACAAAATAAAAAGGTGCCCAGACAGGGCCGGGCCGGCCCCGCCGGTTTCGGCGAAGCAGCAGGCGGCTGCTGAGCAGGTAGGAGACCCACCTAGCGAGGGTAGGGCAGCGGAGGAGCCCGCTGCCGCTGCGGGGAAACCCGCTGCCGCTGCGGAAGAACCCGCGGCTGCTGCAGGGGAACCCGCTCCCGCCGTGGGAGGACCCTCGGCTGCTGCGGAGGAGGCCGTGGCGGCTGTGGAAGAACCCGCTGTGGTGGTGGAGGAGCCCGCTGTAGAGGAGCTGGAGAGAGGTATGGTCGTGAGTGAGAGAACTTTGGAAATGAGTGTGTGTGTAGGTATGGATGAGAACACGGTGGTGTGTGGTGATGGGGCGAATGGTGGGGAGGGGGTGAGAGATGGTGTGCGGGGAGAGCAGGAGGAGGTGAAGGGCGATGAGGAGCTTTTAGTGTGTGGAGGTCAGGGAGAGAGAGTAGAGGAGGAGGAGGTGGGTGGACAAAATGAAAGGAGGAACAGTGTGGAGTTGGTTGTTGGAGCGGAGGGAGAGACAGAGGAAGGGATGGAGCTGGAGGCTTCTGCCCCCATAAAAAGGCGTAGCAAAAGGAAGAACGGGGTGGCTGCTGTCAAAGCCAGTAAACAGGCCAGCAAGCTGGTTGCAGACAGGAGGGAGATGTCAGACAGCAGCGACGAGGACTGGTTCTCTGACACCAGTGAGGTGTCCATAACACAG
>NW_015114847.1:108106-109345 GCF_001443285.1 Poecilia latipinna
GGAAAGCTATGGAGCAGGTCATCCACCGGGATCAGACCTATTGCGTCCCCAGCAGGTCCATGGTAGATAACATCTACCTGATTCGGGATGTTTTGGAGGTCTCCGGTTCATTGGGTTTACAAACTGGCTTGATTTCATTAGATCAAGAAAAGGCATTTGACCGCGTTGAACACAGCTTCCTCTGGAAAACCATGAGGGGGTTTGGGTTCAGCGAGGGTCTTATCGCCAAGATCCAGGTTCTGTACAGTGACATTGAGAGTGTGCTGAAGATCAACGGTAGCCTGTGTGCTCCTTTTAGGGTGAGTAGAGGCGTTCGACAGGGCTGCACGCTCTCGGGGATCCTCTACATGCTCTCCCTGGAACCCCTCCTCCAGAAAATACGCTCGAGTGTTTATGGTCTGGTTTTACCTGGTTTTAAGAACAATATTGTTTTATCTGCCTATGCTGATGATGTTGTTGTTTTTATAAAAGATCAGCAAGATGTCAGTGTTTTAACCAAGATCACAGAAAAGTTCTCTGTACTGTCTGCTGCGAGGGTGAACTGGGGATAGAGTGAAGCCCTGGCCGTCGGCGAGTGGTCTGATGGGCTCCCGGTTCTCCCTCAAGGTCTTATTTGGAAAAGAGATGGTTTTAAATATATTGGTGTGTTTTTAGGCAGTAAAATTTTTACGAAAACGTCGAGCAGAAAATTAAAAACGAATTGTCAAAATGGAGATGGCTGCACTCTCAGATGTCCTACCTGGGCAAAGTGTTGGTTTTAAACAACCTGGTGGCATCGCAGTTGTGGCACAAACTCAATGTTTTAGACCCACCATCTGGCTTACTTGTCAAAATACAATCAGAGATGGTCAATTTTTTCTGGAATGGTCTACACTGGGTACCACAGTCTGTGTTGTTTTTACCAAGAGAGGAAGGGGGCCAGGGCCTTGTCCACCTGGCCAGCAGAAAGCAACTTTTCGTTTACAGTTCCTTCAGAAATACCTGACGGGATCTCCTGTGTAGAGGGATGTGGCCAGCCGTCTGCTCAGACGTGTTAATTTTCTGGGGCTGGATGCTGCTCTGTTTTTAACTGATTTTAGTTTTTTAAAGTTAAAGGGATTGCCTCAATTTTACCAGGGTGTTTTTAAATCCTGTGGCCTTTTTAAATTATGTCGTTCGCAGGCGCAGAACTCTCTGCATTGGCTTTTAAACGAGCCTTTAGTCTGTGGGTCCAGACTGGACGTATGTCGTGGCACAATA
>NW_015114848.1:0-9430 GCF_001443285.1 Poecilia latipinna
ACCCTGCTTTCTGCGTGTACCTAGAGAGATCTCACAAGTCCATGCCAGTTTTCTCGACAGCACCCAAACCATTCAATATGAGTTTAATCTTTGTTGTTTAACTGCATATTATTACTAAAATGCTTTGTATTACAAAGGTTCTGTTTGGATCACTTGACTCATAAAACGGCAGATATGACTCCAGGCCATATAATTTTCTGAGTGACATTCTGGTGGAAGACAAAGATTCTTTAAAATCATAAAACAAACATCATAATTATCTGAAAAAAATAATTGTTTTAGGTAATTGTTATAAAACTGGGACATCATGCCTAAAATGGTGAAAACACCAGTAATCTTTTCCAGAAAGATGTGAACACTTTTGGCATTGTTAGTTGCATTTCTATTGACCATGTAATTGTGCAATTTGGCATTTCAAAAATAAATTTGCTTGATAAAAACGTGACAATTTTGGGAAAAAAAATCATCTCTTTCGCCAAAACGTTTTGCTGCTAAGATGAGATGTATTTTGGCCATATAGAAATTGGGGTACTTCTCAAAACTGCAATGGAAACACTTTTTTCACATCACATGAGACACAGATGTTGAAACTGGCACAAACCATGAAGAAGATGACAGGAAGTAGTTAGAGGATTGTGATGGGACATGTTTTTGTTTTACAACTTATCGCGTGAATAAACTTATTGACATGTGATTTTAATTGTGTTACTTATTTAATGGAAACAACACAATTGTGAAATTGTGTTTTTTCAACATTACCTGAGTATTGACAATGTTTCGTACAAATTTGTAATGGAAACGCAGCTTGTGGATGCAGTATACAAAATTTTTTTTCCAGATGACACAAACTGGGATCGTTTATTTGGAGAATAAGTTGAATAAAATGGAGATTTGGTATTAAAATTTAGAATTATGTAATGTAACCTTTTCTTTGCACCACCCTACAGTCACAAAGCGTTGTAATGATGTATTCATTAAAAAAACAGAATGTGGTTCTGTCCTACATGACTGTAAAGCCTTTTATATGGCTGGAAGTTCTGTGTAGTTGAACCAGTGGAGACCAGGTGCATTTTTCGTCTCTTCTTTGGCCCGGATAAAAAGCAATGACAACCCTCCCATACTGCTGATGAAACTTTTCAATCAACAAGCCGCGCAACGATGCCCGCACACTGTCCATGCCAAGGGTTATGAAATTGCCACTCAGTAGTTATGGGTTTAAATTTCCCTCTACAATTTAGTGCTTTCATTAAAAACGCTTGCATTCTCAGCAAGACGGGACGGCGAGCGCCTTGGCTCCATGAACTCCCAACACATCCATACGGAAAACACTTCCCGGGAATGGAATGGAAGACAATGAGCTGAAACAAGGTAAGCTTTTTCCATTAGTGCATCATCTGCTGGCTGTGCTCAGCAATCAGAGGGAGGAGTTCATCGTTGGGACAGAAGGTCCCGGTACCGGCGGTGCCACCAGTTTACAATTGCTTCGGACGAAAGATTAAACATCACCTCGCCTCCACAATTTGAAGTGGAATTTACTGCCGCGCTCATCAAAGTGGAATGACTTAAACTCAGTGTCCTAATACCCGAGATTGTATTTACCATTATCTGGCCCACTGGTTTTCCCGAGCCATAGAAAAAGACATATGCCTCTTGTCAGCTGGTGGCATGGACTCATTATTAAAAGCCTATGGATTTATGGTCAGTTTATGACCAAGTCAATACGGCTGTAAAGGAGCTCAAAGCAATACTCTCAACCGAGCTGAATCCTTGATTCCGTTGGATATAATCCTGACGTTTCAGGATTTATTTGCCAATAAAATCATGTAAGCACACCATATATCTGGAGCCGGGCTGCAAAATGCAAAGTAAGCAACTCCACAATTGTCAAAATCCACATGACAGATGCAGGGTTTTATCTGAGGGTTGGCAGAATTGGCGGACCAACTATATTCTCAATGGAAGTTGTGCAAATCATTCACTTTATGTCGTGGCCAAGACACATGGCTGATGTAGAGCAGAGATTAAATATGACACCCAATGTGCTGTTGCCTTAAGGTTGGTATTGTTCTCAAAATTATGAGTAAAGCTATTTTAAACTACTCCTAATTTGGCCATTATAGCATACTAAAATAAATAAATAAATAAATAAATAAATAAATGACCTGCACTACTTAGTGTTGGTCTGTCAAGTTCCAAACTTCTAGTACGAAGGTTTTGTATCCAACTAACACCACTCAAAATTACTAAATTAATTAGACATTTAAAAATACTTTTTTTTTTTTTTTTTTTTATGCCGTCATAAACTAAATATTTAATACAGTGAGGTCTACAGTCTACAGGAAACTTTCAGATGGAACTTTTGAATTCATCAAGCAATAACAAATGGTCAAAGGGAGATGTTGCTGGAGATGACCGTATAATCCAAAATCTCTTTATAGACACTAGAGGCAATTTTACACTTGTAGGATCCACTAAAACATTTGCATTAAACATCAGATAGTTAATTTTATTTTATTTATTTTGGCAGACTTCTTGGTGTCTTTTATTCCCAATCATTTTTACAGATGATCCACCAGAAGCTTCTGTTTCCTGTTATAAAGTTACGACATAAGTCCAATAATCCATATGTAAAGATGTTAGCAGTCCTTCATATGTATGTAAAAGGTGAACATACATACACAAAGACTCAGACAACTTGTTTTATATTCATGACTAAATATACGAAGGTGTCAGATTTTCTTAGGAAACCCAATTTCTGTTTTATTTGAAGTGGAAGTTTGTTATTTTAGAATCTTGTCCAGCAAGATTCTAACATGTTTTTTGTTTTTTTTACAGCAAAGGTGCAAAACTCTCTGAGAATGATTTCAAAAGCTGAGATATTTCCATTTCAAAGCACTCCACACTTTTTTTTTTCTAGTGATCTTCTGAAACCCTCCTCACATGTTTTATTATTTTTCCAATAAGACATAATATCTGAGTCCATTTTAAGGACGGTAAAAAGCTGACTGTGAGTGTAGCAGCGGGACAAATCTGATTCAAGCTTTCATCTGCTGGATTCTAAAGGTTCACATGGTGACCTATAAGTAACTGTTTAAAACCCTCAGATGGGAGGGAAATAATGGAAACTGCAAATGGAAAGTAAATCATCCTAACTAGAGGAAGAAATCACCGACAGCCATTACGCCGATGCACCTCCGAAGATCCAAGACGTTGGAGGATGGTTTACACTCTGAGTGTGAGGGTATGGCTTTAACAGCATGTTGTGTGAGTGGTAAGAGATTTAAACAGATTAAACAGATCATTTCTGTCAATTGGGAATTACAGCGAAGTGTAAAAGGATTCCTATACAGGCAACATAAGGTTTTGCAATATGAAATACACCTACAAAGACAATGCTCTCCAACAGTAATGAGCACACTTGTGCTAATCTGCTAATGGAGGAGCAAATTTTTAGTTTGTTGCAGCAAATGACGTTTACCCAGAATGCAACTATTTAAAATCTATTTGAAGTCCTCATGTGGAGGAATGATGTGCGCCTGTGGATGACTGTTGTACTGAATGTGCTCAGTGAGAAATGCTAAATTATGACTAACTCCAGCAGCATTTATGGTATTAATGAGGTCAGTTTGTGTTAGAGTTTTAGAAAGGCGGTAAATTAATGACAGTTAAAAACAGTCTAATTGTGTTGTATTATACAAAATTAAGTAATTCTTTATTAGGTTTATGCAAAACACTATATAAAGATGCCTAATGATAGAGCATTAGCGCTCACTGAACCATTAGGGCTGGACATGACAGTTAATGTGACCTTTTTATGGCCCCACTGCAAAGAAATTAAGCAAATTAACATGCCTCTATGCAAATATGTTTGGAACATGGACATTTCCATTCACTGGGACTTTTTAACATTCTTTAATCTGTGGCAATCCAGCTCTAAACCGGAAAACTGCCATGGTTGAGGTAAAGCAGTCATGTTTTCTTTCTTGGTGACTTCTTTACTGCTTCAGTTTCATAGTTGTTGAGTAATTTGAATGAGTCTGACTTTAAAGTAATATCTTGTTCTGTATAATTCACAGGCCATGTACATATTGTACCTAATCCTGCTCCCTATCTTAGTTAGAAAGCCTCCATGTGTGATCAATTGTTGATTCTAAATTAACTCTAGGAGTTCAAGCATGAATGTTCTCCAGGGGCCCCTGGACTCTGAACAGGACAAAGGCTGTATGGACAGATGGATAAAAGACTGCACTAATGAAAAGTTGTGGGTGTTGCATCACCCTGCCAATAGATCCAAGCAGAAGCAACACAATGGAGCTTTAGGTGTCACCGAGTTCCAGATGTAAAATGGACTTCCTCTGTCTTCATCTCATCACCTAAATGTAGATTTTATTGAAGGTTTCAAATGAGAAAAGTGACATTACCTCAGTATTGTTAGCACCTTCCATAAGCCCAGCCTGGTTCACCTACAGAGCAGCAACAATGGCTGATTGTTAGTCATTAGCTCTGATTGAATGCTAACATTGGAAAAATCATTTACAGCTGAAAACCAGCAGGATTTTAAAAAGGGGTATTTTGGGAAAGGAAGTCAATATTTAAAAAAAAACCAAAAACTATATTTTCCTTGTCAAATTTGCCTGTAAACTGTTCTGCGCGGAGATCAGAGGTATTCCAAAGACATACAATATTAAATCTGAACAGTTTAGTATCAGAGATGGAACCGACTGAAACTGCAAAGATGGTTGAGACACATTCACAAAAGACCTTGAAAGAGGGTTCTACAAAATGAGTGACGGTTGAGATTTCATACTGTTTGCATACATTTCTGTGACAAATTCCATCATTTTCCACAATCCAAGTGGATACAAGCACATTTAATGAAGTGATTTGGTTGCCTAGCCCCTGTTTGTTTCCAACCAGGGCAGCCACCCAACTCCTGATAGGGTGGGATACAGACCCCAACTATGAGACCCCAAGTCTATGATTGTACAAATTTCCTTTTGTGAGGTCATTCACCTTGAGTCCATTTCGAACATGTGGGGACCTCTGCAGAATGAATTGTGCCCAATTGGTCGTGTTTCCACCTAACTGGGCTGCTTTTAAACATGTTAGACTAGAAAAAACAGCTTTGGGCAAGTTGTTAAAATTTGGGCTGCTTCTGCTTCTCAACATTTTGTGTAGTTTTTAGAAAGTGTTCAAAAGAAAATTCTTTTAAAATAGTGTAGCAGAAAAACGCAAAACTTTTAATAAATGCTGTATTATTACATTTATGTTAGGATCTCGATATGTTCCAAGAGTTTGGTCCTTTGCAGGGTCCATGGGATCAGGTTCTGGTCAGAACAACCAAAAAAATTACCAGTCTATATATACAGTTAACAATTGCACTATTACCATGAGTTTCATCAGAGGTTGGGATTTGGGCTGGTTTTTTGGAGTTGGGTGGGTTAAACATTATTTTGATTGGAAACTGTCAGTCCAATCTGGCAAACCTGGATGTGGGGGCCTGTCCTGGATTAACCCCACCTTCCACCCGATAACCACTGGAGATAGGAACCAGTACCAGTGCAAGGACAACTGGGTATAGACAATGGATGGATTGATATCTCATAAAAGCCCAACAAAATATATATATTGAGGTTTGTAGTTTTAATACACCAGCATGTTGCCAAGTTCCACTGTTTTCAGGTAAGCACCTCTACAGACTGCTGCTGCCACCTGCTGTCCAGTTTCACAGAACGGTTCTTGCATACCATTAGTGGAATTTCTTACCAACTTATCAGGTAAAGTCAGACTTATTTTCTCAACTAAAGCACCAGATTGAGGTGTGGAATCCTGACAGATGCGCAGAACGTCAAGAGTGTTCCTGCTTTCTGTCATAACACCCAGCAGCACGCCCTTATGAAAAGGGCAAAAATCAATAGAGCTACCAAGGGCACGCCAACTAATACATTTATTCTACGCTCCCGCTAACTTTGCAATAATACATACCTCCTTGACTTTCTCCCTCTCCCTCTCAGAGATTTCATCGCAGGCAGCTCGCCACATCCATCTCTGTCACCCGCCGACTGCTGTGTTGCACAGCCCAAACACACAGCGGTAAGCACGGTAGGCACCGCCATGCAAACAAGTGCACAGCCCAAAAAGTGTTTTTTTCCACTACATATAGTATCTGACTGATTTACACAGGTAGGCTGAGAGCACAGAGCAGAGGGGTTTCCAGAACCTGTGGCGTTCCCTTCCGTAGTGACTGATCAGTATCTTAACTGGTTTAAATTACGGCGTTCTCTCAAAGGGAACATTAGCTGTGTTAAAGGACAAAAGATACAGACTTGGTCTACTTTAGGATCAAACCTTGCTTTTTACTAACCGGCTTTACTTTTTAACAGTATATTTTTAAAAAGGGGTTTTAAATGTAATATTACTGCTGTTGCTTGGGATTCATGTTAGGTGTAATAAAACATGCTCTAACTAAATAGGTCACTCTGCTGTTGTTACATTAAGCATGCTGGTTTAGAAAAGTATTTCTGACTTTCATAGATTATGAAAGGGAAACAAAACCCAATGAAAAAAAGAAATATTTTTGAGTTCAAAATTTTGTTAAAAATATAATCCAAACCAGAAACTTAAATCTAACTGATAATCTGTGGGAGCTGATGTAAAATGCTCTCCACAGATACTATTTCTCCTATCCAATCTGTTTCGCAAAGAAGACAAATCAAGTATTTGTTGCAGGACTAGAAACAAATACTTACTCTAGTCATTTACAAATCCTTTCGGGTGTTCTAGAAACGTACCCCAAAGGACTTGCAACTCAGGAAAGCTGAATACTGAGGTATGGGGCTCTTTTTAAAAGTCTTATGTTAAAACATTTGGAAACCATGTTTTATTTTTCATCCGCTTTCTAATTATTTCTATCACATAAATTTCCAATAATTGAAGACATTTCCGAGGTGCTGTAATTCAACAGTCTGATAGTTCTGGTTAACACAAAAGCCTTTAAGACTCCAGTAGTCCTTGATCTTCAGCTTTCATATCATTCCCAGATGAAGTGAGGACAAAGGTACCAATAAAACGATGTGGGATGCCTTTGACAACGTTGTCTGATCTGCGCATAGAGCCCGTGTCCCACAGACTTAGCCATGAGTCACGACTCGTGCTTCCACCTCCTTTCACTGTCCTGTTGAGATTGTGTCTCTTTTTCTCTGCTGTTTTAAAGTCCAGACGAGAGGCAGTATGAGGGAACTCTTTCGATGGAGGATGTCTGCTCAGCAGGTGTTGGTGTGCTTTCTTGTATTTGGAGGTAAGTTCATTGAGGAGAGTGATGGCCATGAAGTTGTTATTGAGAACAGGAGGCGATGGTGGTGGGAAGCAATTCCACTGCGACCATCTACTGACTGGTTGCAAGTCTTGTGGATAATGTTCCTCTTGCTCTAACAGAGGAACAGTGTTGTACCAGCTACAAGCACACTGACTTTTTCACTTGTGAACTGACCAGAGCAGTCACATGTCAGCACTGTTATATTTAATTGTTATATCAGACAGAGGCTTAAAATGACCAAAAATGGCTCACGACACACCAATCCCGGTTGCCAAGGTGATCCTGCAGCAGCTCATCTTCCCATTGTTGGGGCTCACAGGTTTACTGCTGTACTGCCACTTGTATCCTGACAGCAGTATTAACTCCTCTTTGTCGTTTCCTGGAAATCCATTTGATATTCTGGATTACTTCTACTGCACTTCTTGAAACACATCAACAAATAAATATATCATGAAATGACGAAATATGCAATCAAATAATTAAATGTCCCATTAATTTAAACTTTTAAAGAAAACGTATGTAAAAAATATAGTTAATTACTTCATTGTGTATATTTCATTGC
Source organism: Poecilia latipinna (assembly GCF_001443285.1). Taxonomy (NCBI): domain Eukaryota; kingdom Metazoa; phylum Chordata; class Actinopteri; order Cyprinodontiformes; family Poeciliidae; genus Poecilia; species Poecilia latipinna. The sequence goes on from NW_015114848.1 coordinate 7,878, forward strand.
TACTGAGCGAGACTTGTTATGAAATAATTTAAACTACCAAACCCAGCCACATTGAATTAATTAATAGGAGATTTACATATATGTATTTTATGGTATATATTTTTTTAATTTTGTCAGAGATAAAGACCCCTGCTAGTCTGGAAATAAGGACACGTATAAGAACCTTGGTGGAAATGGTGCAGTTTTACGATGTTTCCATCACTGAAAAAGTTTTCAGTTCAGCTCTTCAGCATTTGTTGCTGTTCATGAGAAAGCTCCTGGACAGAAAGACGATAACATCCAATGAAACGGCCCCTCTCGCTGATATCCAAGCCTTATGTTTTTATTCTGATAAACAGACGATGGTGTAATCTTCCATCTGTTTATTTGATTGTACAGATTCCTCTGTAGCCAGCAGAGCCCCGAGGCTCACAAAGATTATTTTGCTTGGGCCTCAGAGGCAGATTTATTTAACAGAATTATTTTCGTAACATTTTATACAATTAAGCAGCATCTGTTGGATTTGAAGAGAAGGCTACATGCTTAATACATCATTCAGTGTTTGAACATGTGTTTCTCTTATGATCTGAGTTCTGAGAACACAGGCGAGGCCCCGTTGTTCTCCGTTTTCGTCAGAGAACAGCAGACCAAACATCTCTGGCTTCGTTCTGCTGAATTCTACTCTAAACAAAATCATTTATTATTTGCTTCACATCAGTTTCCAAGAATGTCTGACACTTTAATTTGACATTCATAATGTCCCACATTGTAAGCTGACTCAAATCCAAGTACACATAATAAAACTAAAGAAAGCTCAGTGAATACAGGCTCTGAAATGCAAAAGAAACACAAGAATACAGCATTTCAAACTGAAGCAGAGACATGACTAAGCAAAATTATCCACCAAAAAAAAAAACTGACTAAAACAAAGCAGCCATAATAAAATATGGACAAAGAGCTAATAGTGATAAAAATTAGAAATATAATAGAATAAGTGATTAAGTAACTGAATTTGTTGAAGCGGTTGAAATAAAATTATTTACAAGAGCAAAACTAAAGTAAACCTCTGAAAACCAGAACATTATACTGGAAACATGACAGGATCAGAGGTCTAAGCTCAGAACGTTACTCAAACAAATAATGTGCTTCATATACACTCTAATGCTGGAATTTCAGAGAATAAGCCTGATAAATAAATAATAAAAAAAACACCATATGGATTAGAAATTTCCTCTAAAAACAAGTGAGTCAAGTTTCATCCAACAGATGTGACCTAATGAGCTTTTGGTACAGTAATTTCAGGCTATTGAGAGCAGCTGGATTTAAGCTGCACCCACTAACTTTGAAAAGAAGTGGAAAAAGTGTACATATATAAACAACACTTTCTAATATTTTAGCTATGTGCTACAAAAAAAAAAAACACAAATAAATGGCTTTTCCGCAAATACGTGGTAGTTGGATTCCTCAGAAAAATCTGTGACTAAGTTGAGATAGGGAATAATGATCCCGAAACCTGGGAGTAGTGATGGACTCTGACTTGAACCTTCAGAGCCACATAAAGACAGTCACAAAGT